>NW_027506888.1:775000-792500 GCF_052324685.1 Brachyhypopomus gauderio
GCGATTCAGCCAGGTCCCACTGGCTCACGGAAAGCTGAGTAGGGATCACTGTTTTAAATCACAACGGAAACGACGTGACGAGACAGCGCGCGGTTCCCGTGATCTCTGTTCTGGACGATGCGCGCTGCTTTCCAAAATCTTCAGCCCAGTACAAAAGCAGCTAAACTACTTAAAAGATTAGGCAATAGTGTTAAATAAACTGCGTCGACTATCAGATCTTATTAAAAACTACAACTGCGATTACTGGGCACGTGAGGCAACGGTAGCTGGACCAAAGGAGCAAAATCAAAGCCAGGATATTTTCGTGTCAGTGTACAAATTTTCTTAAGAAGAGCTTTAAAAGTGTCCTGGCTCTGCGCAGACCTAAGCTGGACTGGGAGACAGTTCCAGAGTCGTGGTGCCACTGAGCAAAAGGCTCGGTCCCCATAGGTCGAAGCCTAGTGGGGGTCACCTGGAGGAGCTGCCTGCTGTGAAGGGAGTTAATGTTGAAAGTTCATGACTGGACGGTCTCCATGGAAAGATGGGTCTATACATCGTTTAAAACAGCCTATGAACAGAGGACACACAAGCTTCTTGTGTGTTTATGATCGTAGATACCACCCTTATAGTCCCGTCGTGTTAACCAGACCACAACAAACGAGTCTGAAATTAACCAAGCAGCTCGTGTTGACTGTACATTATACTGTTCCATGTAGTTACTTTGGGGAATGCTTCTTGTACATTACCCACTAACTAGTGTGGTCATACAGTACAAAAAGTGTTTTGCAGGTTTCATTCCAATGCATGAATTATTCAATGTTCAACCGGTGTGTTTATATGTTTATGTCAGTAATGTTACCAATGATGGGCCTTGTTTATTAAGTGGGATCGTTTATAGGGCCCATAATGCTAATTTGCCTGAGAAAGAGATGGAGCATTGGGAAGACTGATGAATGCTGTCCTCTTATTGTTACTCTGGTATGTCTTCTCTCTGTCTCACTGTCACTCTGGTCCTCTGGTAGGTCTTTCTCTGTCTCCTACTTCGTCTCTCTGTCACTCTTATCATTTGTCACAAGTTTGTTAAAGAGCCATTTCTGGGTAAGGGTGGTGTGGGGGGGGGGGGGGGGGTTGTCTGTGTGTCTGCATCTATGACTGTGTGTGTGGGTGTGTGTGTTATCAGTCTCATTACTGAATTCCAGCTGGCTGCCAGAATCAAAAGTAGTCTGATAAAGAACCTTTAGAAAGAGAGAGAGGGAGAGTGAGAGAGCGAGAGCGAAAGAGAGGGATACAGAGTAGAGCTGGGCGATATGACCAAAATTCTATATCATGGTATTTTTCAAAATTATATAGGTATCATAGTATTTGACAGTCCCATCCCGCACGATGTGTTAACTGCATTGATTGTGAATAGAATTACTGCAGTGGTTAAGAGTACCATATTCCACTGTCTCCACCTAAGTATTACATGCAGGGTTGCCAACTTATCAAAATCACTTGGAGTGAGATTTATTTTGCGGGGGGTAACACAGCACACAGCTCAGGGTCTGAAAGGGGATTTACTGATGGCTTTGAGACAAGACCATGAGCACAAAAATGTGAGCGCTGCACGTGTGTTGTGTCATATTTCAGTAACCATGGAAAGTTGCTAAGTTTCAATGGCATTTTCATATGTTGCCCTTAATACCATTGCACTGGGCTGTAAATCTGGCTTAGACTGGCTGCACCTGATTTTCTTAAGGATTTTAAAATATATGTTGCATTTACTTTTTTGGAATCTATTGTAAATGTTATGAATAAAAAAAATATTCTCTCAGATTATAAACTTATGTCTTCACTTACATTATGTAACTAGATGTAAAAAGATGAATAAAGATGTATGCTTTTGCCACCCAAGTAACCTTAATTTCTCACTAACATTAGTCAAATGAGAACATCTATACTCGTATACACAAGTGGAGAAGTGGTCAACATTGCAATGAAGTACATAAGTTGTCCAGTATCCAGTATGTATGTGTTTTTACCTGATGTAAATATACCAAATCAGTCACAGATTTTAAACCACTGACATCTGAAGTGAATAAGATTGATTATGTTGTTACAGTGGCACCGTTCAAATGGCAGAATATATTAAGCAGCTAATGGTCCATTTTTAAAATTGATGTTATGGGCGCAGGAGAAACGGACAAATGTGGGGATCTGAGTGAATTTGACGTGTGTCAAATTGTGATGCCTGAAAGTCTGGATTAGAGCTTCTCCAAAACAACAGATTGTTTGTGTGAAAACCTTTCTATGAGTGAAAGGTGTCAGAGTTCAGAGCACTGAGTGAATTGTAGCTTGCTGTGTATGTCTGTGGGCAGTGTAGTCTCATGCAGAGTGATTAGTGTCCATGCAGAGTGATCAGTGTCCATGCTGAGTGTCCATGCTGTACATCAAACCTGCCCACAATGTAATCATTAGAATCTGACCATGGAGTAATGGAAGATGGGGGTCTGGTCTGATGAATCATGTTTTATTTTACAGCATGTGGACAGTTAAGTGAATGTGCATTGCTTAGCTGGATAATACCAGCATACACTATGGAAAGAAGGCAAGTTGGTGTAGGCTTTGCTTTGATTAATACTATCACAATTGGGTAATGGTATTAATACTATCACAATTGGGTAATGGTATTAATACTATCACAATTGGGTAATGGTATTAATACTATCACAATTGGGTAATGGTATTAATACTATCACAGTTGGGTAATGGTATTAATACTATCACAATTGGGTAATGGTATTAATACTATCACAATTGGGTAATGGTATTCACATGGAGGCTTCTTGGCACACATCACCTACACCTACAAAAGTGCAGCAGTGTTCAGGGTCAGAGTTTTCCATAATGGCAGTGACCTCTTTCAGCAGGATAACCCAACCTATCACACCAATCCACCTGTCATCATCCCATTCCATCCTTCCTTGTGAACAAGATCCCTAGATACTTTAACTCCTCCACATAAAGCAAGAACTCACTCCTGACCTGGAGTTCTTTGTAACGTTCAAAGAATTTGGTCCTTTCTCTCACAGGAAGCTGCCCAGGTGCATGTGCAGTCTCTTAAATCTCATCTCAGCTCATCTCAAATATCAACACTTATTTGAAGGCTGATCTAGGTGACAAGTGTAGGCAGGACTTTTCTATTGAAAGACCAGAGATGGGACCACCAATCAGAAGCCATGCCAACCACAGCCTTACCAGCACTGTTAAATTCAATAATTGATCAAGATGTGGTTGTGGTGTGTGATAGTTGAGAATAACAGTGTATTACACACACACACACACACACACACACACACACACACACACACACACACACACACACATACTGAGCACTGACTCACAATTATGCTGACATCATTTATAACAGCACAGCTCACACACTGTCCTTTAACAAGCAGTAAGTACTGTTTGTGGAGTGCTGTTTTTTCAGCATTCATCTGAGATGAGAAAGGTATGTGTAGTCTTATCCAGCAGCACAGTGAAGCCCCAAGGGGGTGTGCTGGTAGAGCTTGTCAAACCAGGTGGGCCACAGAACAGCACAAAAAGAATATAATATTATATTTTGTTCAAATTCTCAGATAGCCACTAACTCACAGTAGTGTGTGTGTGTGCTTGTGTGTGGACAGGCTTGAGTGCGTGCATTTGTGTGTGTGTGTGTTAATAATGTGTTAATGAAAAGTGATTATTCAACATCCTTGTGCATGAGCCACACACTCCTGCAGTGATCTTCTGAGCACACCCACTCAGAAAGTTCCCACAGCTCACATGACACACTCACATGACACACTCTAAAGGACACACCCATTTCACCACTGAGCATGTGACTTCTGATTGGCTTGCGGGAGTTTTCGGAAGGCAGTAGGTTGTTGTTCCAGCATTCAGTCACAGGCTGTTGTACATTGTTAGATCAATATGTCACCTTTAGTGCCCTTTTGTCAGCTTTATGCACACACACAATTTTCCCCAGCTGACTCTCCTGCTACTTCTCCTAAAACACACAAATCTTCACCTTCATGGGAAACATGCTCTAATGTCTTTTTCTCTGAGTAAAAAATTTTTAGAGAATTTTTAAAATATTCAACACCCATTTGGACACAAACACTCATGTCTTTTCTTCCTTTGCCACCCAACAAATGAGTGAATGAAGTGTCCCATGTAGCAAAGGGTTTACCTCAGTCATGAGGTTTCTCAGAGTTCACCACAGATTTTTACCTCAGGGTCATTCCTGTCAGGAAGAAGCTTCCTTCTCCTCTAGTCTGAGACAGAAACAGAAACAGAAGTAAATGTTTCTTTCTTGGTCTGTCAAACAAACCATTAGTTCAGGCAGCTAGCCAAATGGACATATTGGCTCTAAGCTCTGTTTTTCAGATCTCTTGATATCATATTTGTGCTTCATGGTCTTTGGGTGTGCAGTACAGTGAAATAAACACTCCATATCTGATCTCAGTTAAGGTTTGTTCTTCATGTTTCACACGTACATAGACACACAGCAGGTAAATGTGCAGAGATCAGGTGTCCTCACAAGGGCAGTGTAGCATGTAATGCTGTGACACTTTGCAGGTCCTTACTCCTAAATATGCTTTAGGAAAAATACATGTTTTTTTATTTAAGGGAATAGCAATGCTGACATATTTGTGTGTGTGTGTGTGTGTGTGTGTGTGTGTGTGTGTGTGTGTGTGTGTGTGTGTGTGTGTGTGTGTGTGTGTGTGTGTGTGTGTGTGTGTGTGTGTTGATTATATTTATAGTCTTGCAGCTAGGCTAAGGCATGTGGTAACAGTCTTGATGGTGGTAGGGTTAGGTTATACCAAGGCTGAGCATATAAGGGCAAATGTGCTAAGTGTATTAAGGGCTTTCCTAATAATCACAGCTTTCACTGGTGACACTGGTTGGCACACATACTGGCATTTGATGATCCAAAGCAAAAATCCATAATTGCGATCTGGAAAGGCAAGAGGCCAAGGGTAAAGTAGAAGGAAGCCATCTTCACCAGCGAGAGTAGAGCTTAATACTAATTACAGTTTAAGGGAAGTGAAAAAGTCAGGGCTGTAGACAGCTGTGTGCCAGTGCTGCTGATGGATGTGATGAATGAACAGGTCAGAACTGGGCAGAACCAGAAGAAAGCAGTTAGTCATCAAAAGTATAAATATTAAATGTGCATGTAGGTGTTTGTGTGTGTGTACATCTGAAAAAATCCCTTGATTAAAGCATGTCCATCTTCCTCGATTTTCATGGCTGCCATGATCTCTTGACCTATGCTTTTGACCCTTCCATCTTGGCAACTCATTTGCATGCTGTTGCCATGGTGAAGATCGGCATGATGACCTGTTCTGTATTTTTGTTAACTGTGCTCATTATCTGCCACTTTGTAGCCTGTAAGTCCACACGAACATATACATACAACAATACCTGGAGATGTTTACATCAGAGTCTACATTTTACTAAAAAGTTAATTTTTTTCTGTCAGTCCTTGGATATGGTTAGTGGACAAGGAGGACAAGGAGAGGTAAACTATTTGACATGTTTGATATGTTTATCGCTGTTCATATTCCATATAGGGGTGATGTTGGGGGTGGGGCCATCAAAGCAAATTGACATAATTCTGTGTGCAGTGTCTCGCCAGTGTCTCTTCACTATGTGTGTGTTGTGGGGACACTGCTCATTTCTGTCTCCACGCCCACCATCTTAAACCCCAACGTGTCCACCACCTCCCCCTTCCTTCTCTGTCTTGCTATCATTATGCTTCAGTGCAGCAACACCCATGTGAGTCCTTCACGTCTCTCTCTGATCTGGAGCTACAGTGGGCCTAATTGCATCCACTATTGCTCCACTGAGATTGTCTTTGAATCTCTCCCTTCAAGTCTCCCTTACCAGTGCTCTCGTCTCCTCACTGGCTTTAATCTCTCCACCTCTCCACTCTCTCTCTCTGTCTCTCTCTTCTCCTCTCTCCCTTTAATCTCTCTACTTCTCTCTCCTCTCCTGCCTTCCTTTAATCTGTCCACTTCTCTTCTCTTCTCTCTCTCTATAACTTTCTACTCCCCATCATTTCATTTATCTCTCCTCCTCTCCACTATCCCTCCCTATGTCTCTCTCCTCTCCTCCCTCTCTTCATTTTCCTCCTTCCTTCTTGCATTCCACCTTTCACCCTGCCTCCTCCCTTCATTCTGCATTCTCACTCATTTCTGAGCCACCTTCTATTTCCATCTTTCTCTTTTCATCCATCATTCCTCTCATCCTTTCCCTCTCCCTATTCCTGCTCTCTTGACTCTGTCCAGTGATTATGGTCCTCACACTGCACCCTGCCTAGTGCAATAACAAACAATACATACTACAGTTTCAGTTACTCAAGAGTGATATTCCACAAACAGATGAGATTTCAGTCTGTATTTGAAGACTGCAAGGGACTCTGTGGATGTTCATTCTATCTGGGAGCCAGAAGAGAGAATAGTATCAATGCTTGTCTTCCATGAGGTTTGAAGCATGAAGTTTCAAACACAGCCTTATTTGATGTTTGAAGTATTTGAGGTATGGATTGGGCTTTGATCATCACCAACCTTGATGGAGGGGATGGTCTATTTTTGGCTTTGTAGGCCATTGTCAGGGTTTTCAATCTGATGCATGTAGGTACAGGAAGCCACTGACAGGAATGTAGCAGTCGAAAGAAGGAGTATAAAAACAGAAGAGGGCCAGCACTGAACCCTGGGGGATGCCGTTGGACAATCCACATGGTTGGTATGTGGATCCTCTCAATTTTACCTGATAGGTCCAGACCTCCAAATAGGACTAGAACTATTTCCATGTAGAGCCAGTCACACCAAGACTAGTGAGGACAGAGAAGATGTTGTTTATTATGTCAAAGGCTGTGAAGGGTCAACACAATGATGACAGTTTGGCAGCTTTGGAAGCATGAAATTTCTCTGTCACTGCTATGGAACACCATTTCTGTTGAATACGACTGTTTTTAGCCAGACTGATTTGGATAGTGGAGCGGGTTCTGAAACAACTGACTGTGGACCTGCTAGTTCAAGAACGTTTGGATTGAAAAAAGTGTGGCCTTCTCTAGCAATTCTCTGGCAATCTTGAACACATTTCCAGAGGATAAGAAGATGTTGATGATGGCAGAGATGAAAGGAAGCAGATCTCTCAAGATCGTCTGAAATAGAGTGAAAGGAATGGGCTCCAGCAGGGATGTAGTCAGACTACTGGAAGCCAGGAGTCAGGATTTAGATCTGAGGAGAGAGGTGAGAGAAAGTTGGATGAAGGGACAGGAACACTGGTGGGAAGAGTCGGAATAGAGGAAAAGGACTGATGGATTGCTGCAACGTTCTCCTCAAAGAAGTTGATGAAGTCCTCCAGAGTAAGAAAGGATGGAGGAGGAAGATGGCCATGGAGAGAAGAAAAATACTTGCAAAGCTTGCATGGATCAGATGATTTAAATTTTCCTTGGTGGCAAGACAACTTTCCACATGTTACTTCCAGTGAGACATTGTAAAGGAGACACTGGTGAGCTGAGGTCTTAATCCAGGTGAGTTGTCCTCCACCACCTATCTGCAGTCCTTAGTTCTCTCTTGTGTCAGTTCAGTGTTTCCATTAGCCAGGGGGTGTTTCAGGCAACTATTGTGGGTCTGGATGAGTGAGATTAATTGATGAGGAGAGTGTATAATGGAAAGAGTTATTAACTGTATCGAGGGAGAGAGAAGAAAGAGAGTCAGGGTGGGGTAGACAATGCAGTAGAAGTAAGGAAGGAGAAAATGATAAAATGCTAATTGTGGAGGAGGTGTGGATTGAAAGAGTACACGGTAGAGGACACGAAAGTGGGATAGAAAGTGATGGTCTAAGATGTGGGGGGGGGGGGGGGTGTGATGTCCTCTGCTTTGGTGGTCTGGAAAAAAGAAGACAATGCTGTCTACTCTCTGAGTTGGAGGAGATTAGTGGAAGGTGAGGGTGAGGGTGAGGTCAGTTGATGACAACAGTTGATGGGATGCAGGTGGAATGTAGCTTGTCTGAAGGAAGGTTGAAGGAGAATGAGTGGATTTCTTTTGATGAGGCGTTGACTCGGTAGCATGTCAAGCTCATTGATGAAGTTATCTATGGAACCTGGAGGGTAGTAGGTTGACAATGACAATGACGTGACATTTAGTGGTTACTATGGATACTGTAATAGCATGAAATTTAAAAGAAGAAGAGACTGAAAGACCGGAAAAGGAAAGTGGGGTGAAACATGACCAATAAAACCAGAGTAATCCTTTGCAACCACCCCTTCCAAGTTGTCATGGAGCATGGATGAAGGAGGATAGGGACAGGATGAAGGATGATAGGGACAGGATGAAGGAGGATAGGGACAGGATGAAGGAGGATAGGGACAGGATGAAGGATGATAGGGACAGGATGAAGGAGTATAGGGACAGGATGAAGGAGGATAGGGACAGGATGAAGGAGGATGGGGACAGGATGAAGGAGGATAGGGACAGGATGAAGGAGGATGGGGACAGGATGAAGGAGGATAGGGACAGGATGAAGGAGGATAGGGACAGGATGAAGGAGGATGGGGACAGGATGAAGGAGTATAGGGACAGGATGAAGGAGGATGGGGACAGGATGAAGGAGGATGGGGACAGGATGAAGGAGGATAGGGACAGGATGAAGGAGGATGGGGACAGGATGAAGGAGGATAGGGACAGGATGAAGGAGGATAGGGACAGGATGAAGGAGGATGGGGACAGGATGAAGGAGGATAGGGACAGGATGAAGGAGGATAGGGACAGGATGAAGGAGGATAGGGACAGGATGAAGGAGGATAGGGACAGGATGAAGGAGGATGGGGACAGGATGAAGGAGGATAGGGACAGGATGAAGGAGGATGGGGACAGGATGAAGGAGGATAGGGACAGGATGAAGGAGGATAGGGACAGGATGAAGGAGGATAGGGACAGGATGAAGGAGGATAGGGACAGGATGAAGGAGTATAGGGACAGGATGAAGGAGGATGGGGACAGGATGAAGGAGGATGGGGACAGGATGAAGGAGGATGGGGACAGGATGAAGGAGGATGGGGACAGGATGAAGGAGGATAGGGACAGGATGAAGGAGGATAGGGACAGGATGAAGGAGGATGGGGACAGGATGAAGGAGGATAGGGACAGGATGAAGGAGGATGGGGACAGGATGAAGGAGGATAGGGACAGGATGAAGGAGGATGGGGACAGGATGAAGGAGGATGGGGACAGGATGAAGGAGGATGGGGACAGGATGAAGGAGGATGGGGACAGGATGAAGGAGGATGGGGACAGGATGAAGGAGGATAGGGACAGGATGAAGGAGGATGGGGACAGGATGAAGGAGGATAGGGACAGGATGAAGGAGTATAGGGACAGGATGAAGGAGGATAGGGACAGGATGAAGGAGGATGGGGACAGGATGAAGGAGGATGGGGACAGGATGAAGGAGGATAGGGACAGGATGAAGGAGGATAGGGACAGGATGAAGGAGGATAGGGACAGGATGAAGGAGGATGGGGACAGGATGAAGGAGGATAGGGACAGGATGAAGGAGGATGGGGACAGGATGAAGGAGGATAGGGACAGGATGAAAGAGGATAGGGACAGGATGAAGGAGGATGGGGACAGGGCAGTCTGAGTTGTCGACTTCCCAACATGGCTTTCTTATTAATGTAAATTGATTACGATAATGTAATGTATCAGAAACAGTGCAGATTTTGGCTGCTGCCTCTATCTCTACCAATCCTGTCTGCTTTCCAACATTGTTGCAGCCAGTCAGGGTTCAGAACCCCCTCCAGACAAGCAGAGGGATCTGACATGTCTTGTGATTCACAGCTTCTGAGAGGGGGGCAGGCTCGAAGAGACTATCCCTCTAAAGTGATATCAGATCATCTCAGTTCATCAATGTGTGTGGCTGCGTGTGAGTATGTGCATGCTTCATTCTCAGCTATATATCAAATGATCTGCAACCAGACCTCAGCCTAAGGTTGCTTGATGTATACCATCTCTCATCTGGAGGCTGCAAATGTGTGTGATCATAAAAGAGCTGAGGGCATCCAGTGATTTCCACTTACTGCTATCAATTGCTGATTGAGACAGAAGTGACATTATGTAAGGATTGAATTGAGCTTTTAGCACCTAGACACTAAGTGTGTGTGTGTGCGTGTGTGTGTGAAAGAGAGACAAATAAACAGGGCATAGAGGACCTGCTGGGGAGACGGTACACCTGCACAGCCTGTATACAGTCTGGACACAGGTAGTTTAGCCTGGACACAGGTAGTCGAGTTTAGATACAGGTAGTGGAGTCTGCACAGGTAGTTGTGTCTAGACACAGGTAGTTTAGCCTGGAAACAGATAATCTGGACACAGGTTCTGGGTGTTGTTCATCTGTGCGTTGTGTACAAACGTGCATGTTTGTGTATCTGTGTGTTGTGTACAAACATGTATGTTTGTGTGTCTGTGTGTTGTGTACAAACATATATGTTTGTGTTCCTGTGTGTTGTACACAAACACAGAAGATAACAGGTTAAAGTGAACCTGCAAGCTCAAATTTCATTAGTTCAGCATTTTTGTGACATTGTGTGTGCCTTTCACTCCAAAGTTGCCTAAGTGCCACTTTCCCAAGACTCTCAATGTTCTTAGTAGGGGAAATATGAGACCTGCAGGGTTTCCTGAGTTCTGCACTAGCACTCCACAGCCATGCACTACAATCACACACTGACACCACACTACAGACACACCCTGACACCACACTACAGACACCCCCTGACACCACACTACAGACACCCCCTGACACCACACCTGACACCACACTAGAGACACCCCCTGACACCACACTACAGACACCCCCTGACACCACACTACAGACACCCCCTGACACCACACTACAGACACCCCCTGACACTACACTACAGACACCCCCTGACATCACACTACAGACACCCCCTGACACCACACTACAGACACCCCCTGACATCACACTACAGACACACCTGACACAACACTACAGACACCCCCTGACACCACACTACAAACACACCTGACACAACACTACAGACACCCCCTGACACCACACTACAGACACCCCCTGACACCACACTACAGACACCCCCTGACACCACACTACAGACACACCCCGACACCACACTACAGACACACCCTGACACCACACTACAGACACACCCCCTGACACCACACTACAGACACACCCCCTGACATCACACTACAGACACCCCCTGACATCACACTACAGACACCCCCTGACACCACACTACAGACACACCCTGATATCACACTACAATTACAGACTGACACCACACTACAATCACAGACTGACACCACACTACAATCACATACTGACACCACACTACAGACACACCTGGGACCACACTACAGACACACCCTGACATCACACAACAATCACACACTGACACCACACTACAACCACACACTGACACTACACTACAACCACACCCTGACACCACACTACAACCACACACTGACACCATACTACAACCCAACACTGACATCACACAACAATCACACACTGACATCACACTACAATCACACCGTGACACCATAGTACAATCACCTGACAACCCATTGTAATCCTGACAACTCCCTGCAATCACAACCTGACACCACACTACAGCAACCACTCTGCACTGCACTGTAATCACACTTTAACTACATTCTTCATTGTCACACAAGGAAATTACACCTTACTACAATCACACTCTGCACCACACTGCAGTCACCATGGTCATCACTGGTCATCACATGAATGAAGAACAGTAATCTCTGCATATATTGATAAACTCTTTTACCCAAAAGATCATTTGTGTGTCGTGCATGATTGTGGTAACCAGCCTGCATAATCACATGCTCTCAATGTTTGCTGACAAATAGAAACCCTTTGTGAATGAATAATACATCTTTTTTGTTTAAGGGAATAGCAATGCTGACATATTTGTGTGTGTGTGTGTGTGTGTGTCCTAAAATATCCCACATGCAATGTCTTTTGATACATAGGGGCAATGACCATAAATAGCTTAACCTCGGTCTTTTACGCTGATGTACATGAAGATATGGCATTTATGCGTGTGTGTGTGGAGTGGGGTGTTTATGACACAATCAGAATCGGTCATCTTTTGATCCATAGGGGTAATGCTCAGTAGGCAGAATTGAGATTATACGAGAATGAAAATGTGGGACTGTTTGTGGGTGTGTGTGTGGGTGCGTGTGTCTGTGTGTGAAACTGGGAATGCATAGTTCTCATTTGGCATTCCATAAGTAGTGCTCCACACAGAGAGGGTGTGTGTGAGAGACACAGAGAGATGGAGAGAAAGAAACAGAGAGGGGAGACTTTGGAAGGATTTTTAGTTTTATGGCTTTCAGATCGGCTATGCATAGATTCTCTGCTTATTATCATGCTTATATAATGAATGAATGAGGGTTCAATTTATATAGCGCCTTTCAAGGTCAGGTACAAGTCTTACACAACCAATCACACACACCAGCGAGAA
Source organism: Brachyhypopomus gauderio (assembly GCF_052324685.1). NCBI lineage: Eukaryota > Metazoa > Chordata > Actinopteri > Gymnotiformes > Hypopomidae > Brachyhypopomus > Brachyhypopomus gauderio. The sequence goes on from NW_027506888.1 coordinate 787,542, forward strand.
GCGGTAGCCATTTGCACACAACATACTCTACCAGAATCCACAGCCCCTTGGGGGACTGAATCAGGGTGAGAGGACAGACCCAGGACAGAACAACATCCACCACTGGGCATTCATGCACACCATGCTACTGGTTTTTATTGGACATGAAGAGACACACACTCAGAGATTTTTCAGGGGAAACTGTGGGAGGAAACTAGAGACCCCAGAGGAAACCCGCACAGACACAGGGAGTACATAGAATCTCCACTCAATGATGAGTACACATACACCCCATACTTTTATAGAAAGTTTTTTTTCTATAACTCGGAACACAGTGTCTGGATAACAGACTGACTTTTATTGTTCATGAGTTATTTTGGACGAGTCCAAGCCATTACGGATGAGTTTCAAGTCAAGTCTGAAGTCTTTCTGTAGGCGACTTAAGTGCGACTTGAACTCGAGTGCCCATCTCTGGTGTGTGTGTGTTTAGGGTTAGTGTAAAAATATATTTCTTTCAGAAGAACATTTGGATTCTTTCCATGTGATTGGAATCATTCACATCACACAGACATGCTTACCTGATTTATAGACACTTGGAGTTCCCTGGAACTCTTGTATGCTGTATGTCTATATTCCCAATTTCATGCTCATCTCCGTACAATATACTACACGTGTTTTCTGCTTAACTCAGTGATTTAGCAGAATTCCTGCTAATACAACTCCACTGAAACAGCTTATGCCTTGTACAGGAAGGACCAGGAAGGAAATGCCAGTGAGCAATGCTTTGCTTTGCATTACACTCTCGATGTCATTCAAGTATGTATCTGCTGTTAAATCAGCTGCTGATTTGATCGGACTGAACACCTCTGTAAGAGGAGATCCCAGCATATCCACTATGTTTTCATGCAGAACTGAACCCAGAGAGGAGTTTATTGGTATCACTGGAAGCGGCCTGTCTGGTCTGAGCACCCACCACCCATTTTCGTCATGTGCAGTGACAAATTCTGCTCTGCACAACTGATTTCAGGGAAGCCCGTGAGGCAGCAGCATGGCTAGGGATTCAGTGTACACTCGCACACCAGCCACGGCCTCTCATCCCACATCCGCTTGGCTATCGTTTGGTCTGGCCTGTGTCTGGGGGCGGTAGGGCAAAGGTCATGGTCTCCACTGCTCAGGCTGCTCCTGAACTGGACAGCATCTCCAGCCACAGCGAACACAGCAGGAAAAAAAGGTGTGTGTGTGTGTGTGTTTGTGTGTTTGCGTTTGTGTGTGTTTGTGTGTGTGTGTGTGTGTGTGTTTGTGTGTGTGTGTGTATGTGTGTGTGTGTGTGTGTATGTGTGTGTGTGTGTGTGTGTGTGTGTGTGTGTGTGTGTGTGTGTGTGTATGTGTGTATGTGTGTATGTGTGTGTGTGTGTGTGTGTATGTGTGTGTGTGTGTGTATGTGTGTGTGTGTGTGTGTGTGTGTGTGTGTGAACTCATTAGCTGTGGTACTCCAGTGCTCTCAGCTCATTTATTTACTCTATCACTTCATCTCCCTGCTCTGTTTTTCTTCAACTTCTTTGCCTCCTCTGTTCATTTTTCATTTTTCTGTCCCTTCCATGAATGCATGTTTATTCTCCCCATGTCCCTGCACTTCTGTGCAGTTCTGCACCCATGTGACAGAGCTGAGCATAGGGAGACATGTCTCAAGCAGGTGCGGTTCAGGTCTGGACTGCTGTTTGGTTTCTCCAGGGTTTTGCTGGCATGCTGGTTCTCATCTTCTTTTTCTCGGTGATCTGTGTCTGTCGGCCTTACCATATGTTCTACCAAAATTTGGAACAGAGTTAATTTCCTAATAAACATCAAAGTAGAAAAACAAGAAGACAAGACACTACCACGTTCCCTGCCATCGTCCCCCCAGATGCCTGACAATGTCTACTTTCATAGGACATGAAGACATCATAGGATAATCAAAATACTGCATCTATTGCTTCAGCAAGTGCAAACTCACCTAGAGTTAATAGAGTAGGTAGAGCAAGGTACTTGTAAGACCAAAGTCACGATGTCGAGTTCCACTGGACACCTGTGCTTTTATACCTTTAACAACATCATGAGGTTCAGTCCCACCTGGTACACTTGCTTTCTTGCTGGAAAACAACCAGGTAACTTGTGCTGTAAATATGAAAACATCCCTTCACTATTGTACAGGGTTGCCAACTCTCATGCATTGAGCGTGAGACACACGCATTTGACCGTTTTCACACGCTCTCACGCCACACATCCGATTTCTCACGCAGAAAAAAAAATCTAGTTTATTTACCTCTGATCCATATCTATGATTCAATGAGTTTCTAGTTCGCTCTGGCGCCAACCACTGGCGATCGATAGATCGTGATCAGAGGCGGACGAAGTACTCAATTTCATTACTTGAGTCAAAGGACAGATACCACTGGTCAAACGCTACTCCGATACAAGTGAAAGTTGCATGTTCAAAATCTTACTTAAGTGAAAGTACTGAAGTACTTGCTTTTAAAAAATACTTAAGTATTAAAGTACACCTTCCTTCACATTTGTAAAAACGTTATAGTTTAAAAGTATTATACAACCTACCAAATCCATTTTGGGCATAATAATCATACAGTCTTTGATAATAATCCATAAGGCATATTCCAATGATGTACATCATTCAGGTAGTGGTAGCAGAAAAGTTTTAACCTACATTTTAGTTTAAGGAACAAAAACATTTTCTAAAACCATAATTCACTGATTAGCCTAGCCTAACCTGTTTAAGCAAATTATGTTACCATATCAAAAGTCAATAATAAAATTACGGTTTTCTCTCTTTGCTAGTTAGGTATTCAGTCATCCAATACAACATTATGCTACAGTCAATATTAACAAAGACAAAGTAAAATTAGCAGTGCGGCATCTTGGTAGTCTAACCTTGCCACAACCTTTTGCAGTATGGCTAAAGCCCGCCAACTCCATGCCACCCAACATGCTAGCAAACTCTTTTCAAACTAGAAATCACAGCCACATTAGAATTATTGACATTACACTGACATTAGAATGGAAACATTATTTGACAATATTCGATTAACCCACACGGTTTCCCTTATTGATGTTTCTGTAGTTTGCTTGCGTAGTTTTCCGTAGTATTCCGTAGTATTACTTGCACGTTCACCAACCCCCCCCGCTCAACAACTTACGTTCGCCACCCCCCCGATCAACAATTTACACTCGCCACCAAGTCCAGGTTCAAATCTCACTCCAAGCGATCTTGAAAAGTTGGTAACCCTGGCATGCTCCATCACCGCCGTCTCCGTTCATGTTGCTTGTTATTTAGGAAAAGAACGACTAGCAACACCGAACTTGATTTTACACCTCACAGACACATCCTTGTTTGCTGATAGGCTGTCACCTGTGAAAATACTATCGGGGGAGGGGAGGAGAGTTGTGTGTGGAAGTAACGAGTAACGAGAGCTGGACAGAAATGTAGTGGAGTGATAAGTACTGTATTTGTTATTCAACTGTAGTGAAGTGAAAGTCATAAGTATTTTTTAAAAAATCAACTTAAGTAAAGTACAAATACTCAAGAACTGTACTTAAGTACAGTACTTAAGTAAATGTACTTCGTTACTGCCCACCTCTGTGTAAAGGTGACTAGCTGCCGTCCAAAAACGCGAGAACACGAAACGAAACTCTCGCGAGAACCAGCAACACCACGTAGAAGAAAAAAAAACAATGTACATGTACTCCACATAGTCCCAAGTGAACACACTCCATAGTCCCAAGTGAACATAAATATAATCAATCGCACTATTTCTCCAGTGCTGTCACAATAACTTAAACACAGTGTTGTAGTAAAGTTGTAAGAAAGGTGAGGATTTTGTGTGTTTGCTGGGTTACTGTTTTGAAAGTATTCTTGAAAGATTTTTACATTCTCAGAGATATCTTCAGCGGTGCCGCGGTTCTCTCTCCGCGTTCCCATTGGCTGTAGCTAGACGCTGCTGCCGACTCTCAGTCGCCGACTGGGCTAGATATTAAACATGCTAGATATCTGCCGGTCGTCTGCGACGAGTCGGCGACCAGTCGGCGACTGCTCGGGGAGCGTCTTTCAGCAGTTCACACTACACGACTGAGCGAGCGACGAGTGATCGCCGATTTGCCTCCGACCACAGTTTCTGTCAGCGATCAGTCGGCGACTGAAAAACCAGCCTAAAATCGTGTAGTGTGAACCGGGCATTAGTATAAAGAAACACCCCTCAAAAACAATGGAAGGAACATTTACCTGACCAATTTTAATGTTGCTTTTTGTTTCAGATTTGAAAAGTGCTGGAATTTAGGCTAACTACTTGAAAATGTTTGAAATTGTAACTACTTCGTTTCACAACAAATAGCCATCTGAATGAACAGTTTTCTTGTATTACATTAACAAATACGAGCCTCTTGTAATTCCAGGACGAAACATGAGAGAACGTGAAGACTTTAAACAACCATTAAATAATGTGATAAAAAAGCTAATTATTTTGAATCATTTCGAGTATATGTATAAATATTTAACTTAATTAAGTTTAACGTGCTGGGAAATATTGAAATGGACCTTGAAAGTGATGTACAAATGCTTTAATTCCACCTTGTAAAGGTGTATGAACCCTGCAAACATGACTTTGTCCATCGCGCTGTCCATCGCGCGTGCGCGCGAAGTTACAAAATTCGAGAGGTGCACGATCTCGCGAATCAACAGCACCCGAGGCCCTCGCGCACAGGCAGAGCCACCGCGATTACGTCATTTTCGCCGCACAGACCCTCGCACAGCTCGAGCCGCGTCAAGTATAAACTTGGCTTAAACCTAGCTTTAAAGCACTTCTACAGCACTTCCAAGGTCCATTTCAATATTTCCCAGCTGACTCAGGTTCTCTCTAAGCTCGGTTTCTGGAACGGAAAACCCTGAGTTTTCGTTAACACTGAGTTTACTTACCCAGTTTCTTCACTGAATCC
>NW_027506888.1:802500-907500 GCF_052324685.1 Brachyhypopomus gauderio
TTGACCCTCCACTAGAGGGAGGTGTGGGTCACCTACTCTTTCCTCTACATTTGCACATTTCAAGCATTTCAAACATTTCAAAAATGTTCAACACTTCACAGAATGAAATCATGTCTGTAGACTCACAGTAATCCTATCTGGGATGCGTGAACACCTCGCTGTTGACACAGGTTTAGAAAAGCGTGAACATGTATATCTGGCCATGTCTGTACCACACGTCTCGAAGAGCTCAGCTCTGTAATTGAACTAATTTTAATAGCTCAGTTTCTGACCTCCGAGCGCTTTAAACAAATTGAACAGTGACGAATAATTGGATGAAATGTCCTCCCTACGGATTGCAGCAAGTACTTCGACACACACATGGAATACAGCATCGTCTATCTACAGTATACGGGTCTGAGACATTAAAACCCCAGTATTTTTCACAAGTACTTCGATCCACATGAACTGACATTTACGATGGAAAACCGCTGTGTCATGGTGTGAATCAAAGATGCACATTTGAAAAAGAAGAAACCCTTCCTCTGGGTTTTGGGGCATGTGAGGGGGGAAGGTGTTTGTCAGTAGGTAATTTTTGTCAGTAGGTAATTTTTGTCAGTAGGTAGTTTATGTCAGTAGGTAATTTTTGTCAGTAGGTAGCACTAAAAGGATTTGCTCCCTGATATCTTCTGCTGTATCTTTGTTCCTTTGTCCTCCCAAATTTTTTAAATTTGAAATGTTTTTCACCCGTTGGTCTTTATCTTGCTGTTGGGGGTGTGGAGAGGCCCCTGCTGTGGGCTTCACCCTGGGGCTCTCCTCTCCACCGTCAGGAGGATATGCTAGCAAACAGTGCTCACGCCGGAGATGTGAACACTACTCCCAGATGAGGTCTCCTGCTGGGCTGAGGCGCGTCGACTCATAAAGCGCGAGATTAAACATTTACACAGACGGCTGAGCCACATCCACAGCATCAGGGGGAGGTGGACGTTTCACGCCCAGATCCACTCGAGGCAAATCAGATTGGGATGTATTTTTCTTGCGATGTGTGTGTGTGTGTGTGTGTGTAGTTAAGCAGGGGCAGGTGTTTCGAGGGTGTGGCACAGATGGTCGATGGGCTGTCAGCAAAAACACCACTGAATGTGAAGAGAACAATCCTGGAATAGTAGGTTACCTTGTGTGTATGTACTGTATGTGTGTGTGTGTGTGTGTGTGTGTGTGTGTGTGTGTGTGTTTGCAGCATTAGTTCATGTGATGCAAATTTGTTTAGATTTATTTCTTTTTGTCTTAATAACCTGAGCTAAACTGAATATTATTGAGAGTTGCCTTAACATGCCTCATTTCTGTTCATCTGCTTTCCTCCATCTCTCTCTTTGTCTGTCTCTCTGTCTCTCTCTGTCTGTCTCTCTGTCTCTCTGTGTGTAGAGGGAGTATGGACAGATCCTCAGTAAGTTCAGAGCCATGTACACAGTAGGGTACTCCCTTTCCTTAGTAGCACTGGTCCTCGCACTGGCCATACTGGCCACCTTTAGGTAGAGATCACACACACACACACACACACACACACACCTACACACACACCTACACACACACCTACACACACACACACACACACACACACACACACACACACCTACACACACACACACACACACACACACACACCTACACACACACACACACACACACACACACACACACACACACACACACACCTACACACACACACACACACACACACACACACACACACACACACACACACACACACACACACAGCATGAGCATCTGCAGAGGGCAGTGCATGTTAGACTAGAACCTCTCGCCCCCTGGCGCTCTGCAGGAAGCTGCACTGCACAAGGAACAACATCCACATGAACCTGTTCGCCTCCTTCATCCTGCGTGCCTCCTCCATCCTGGTGAAAGACGGCCTTCTGGACCTGATCAACAGTGCCCACGTGCTGCACCACCCATATGAGGACGAGAGCTACGTCAGTGCTAAGGTCATGCGCACACACGCACACACGCACACACACACACACACACACACACACACACACACACACACACACACACACACATGTGCTCACACACTTATGCTTTTCTGTTTTGATTGGTGCTCTTCAGATGGTGGCTGGATGTCGTATGGCCATGGTGATGATGCAGTATACTGTCATAGCTAATAACTACTGGCTCCTTGTGGAGGGCTTGTACCTGCACAGTCTGCTGGCCATCACAGTCTTCTCAGAGAGGAAGTACTTCCACGTATACCTTTGTATTGGATGGGGTATGTACACACACATGTATTACGTGTGTGTGTGTGTGTGTGTGTGTGTGTGTGTGTGTGTGTGTGTGTGTGTGGTGTAAGTGACCCATAGATTTATCTAGCTGTTTGACTGATCACCCACACACACACACACACACACACACACACACACACATATATATATATATATATATATATATATATATATATATATATATATATATATATATATATATATATATATATATATATATATATATATATATATATATATATATATATATATATTTGACTGGCGTCATCATCCACCACTTTCTTTGACTGACAGGTGCACCGGTGATATTTGTGATGCCGTGGGTGACAGCCAAGTACCTGTATGAGAATGAACAGTAAGTGATGTGTCTCCTTGACACAGACTTGTGTTGCAGTTCTCCTGGAGACTCAGTACTGCAGAAGACAAAGTCCTGCACACTCAGCACACACTGCACACTTCACACACTCTTCACACTCTTCATGCTCTCTGCTCACTCTCACCATTTTGCGGGTGAAGTCCTACTGAAGTTTCCTACAGAAGGGTGAGGTTCAGGGTGATGAGTTTCCTACAGAAGGGTGAGGTTCAGGGTGATGAGTTTCCTACAGAAGGGTGAGGTTCAGGGTGATGAGTTTCCTACAGAAGGGTGAGGTTCAGGGTGATGAGTTTCCTACAGAAGGATGAGGTTCAGGGTGATGAGCTCAGCAGTGGGCAGACCAGAACAGTTGAACACATTAATTAAGTAATTAAACCATGAAACGCTAATTAATTAAACAAAGTGCTTGTAGTGAAAAGAAGAACGGCTCAAATGCCCATGTAGATGCCTCCAAACCTCATACATATGGGTGAATGTACTGTAGGTACACTTATGCTGTACTTTCTGAAGGTCAGTACAGTCATTATGGCACAACACTTCCAGCTGAGGTGCCTGTATCACGAATGCACCAGTGTCTGGCTATGGGTGGATACAACACCACCACCACTAACTCCAGCACTGTGGGTGGATACAACACCACCACCACTAACTCCAGCACTGTGGGTGGATACAACACCACCACCACTAACTCCAGCACTGTGGGTGGATACAACACCACCACCACTAACTCCAGCACTGTGGGTGGATACAAGACCACCACCACTAACTCCAGCACTCCAGTTCACCAGTAAAACCAGGAACCAGAAGGAAATGTTAACTATGTTTTTTTTGTTGGTATGTAAATAAGCGCTGATCTGTAAGTGTTAAAGTGTGTATCTAAATTTATGTTCACCTATGTCCATCTATGCGTACTACACTAGCTGGTTCTTTGAGCTTGTGTTGCTGACTGCATTCTGTTTAAAGTAAACAATGAGACTCTTTCAGGCAACTGCAAAGAGCCTGTTCATTGCCTTTTATCTACTAACCAGACCTGCATTCAGATTTCTGTGCATCTGGACTTTATGAACGAGACCATATTCTCTCTAATGAGAGTTTAATCGACGTGGCTGCCTACACTATTAACCTGGGGACAGTTTTTCAAAGGCTTCAAAGCATCAGAGTTGGCACGCAACAGAGACCGTGATCAAAGGAAGTTAACTCGGTGAATGGTACTATTAATAATGATGAGTTTCTTAATGCCAAGAAACCTTTAGTGGAACAGGCCTCTGTCCCACAATCCCAAGTCAGTGCCACTCCATTAACACAGGTGCAACAACACATGTACATTAACACAGGTGCACTAACACATGTACATTAACACAGGTGCATTAACACATGTACATTAACACAGGTGCATTAACATAGATGCAGTAACACAGGTGTATTAATAGAGGTGGTACAGCAGGGGTGTCAGGGCTGACTCGGCTGCCACTCCCTCTACCACCAGGAGGGGCACCCGAGTCAGTCCTAGACTTGCTGCACGTAATCAGCAATGATTCATTTCAGCTGTTCTAAGGCTTCTTAAGGAAGCTTTGGGAAACGGATCATTGCTGATTCGTTGTGGTTTCCATGCGCTTTCAGCCGGTATCCTCAGTCTCTGTGGTATTCTTCACACGAGTTACAAGGTGTCTCATCACCTCTCTCTCTATCTTTGTTTGTCTCCTGCTCTCCTTCGAGATTTCTCTCCTGTGTCGCTCCCTGACCTTCCTCAAGTTTTCACAAGCCTATTTCTCTTCCTGTCATTTGTTTGTCTTTGTTTTTGTGAAGGGTTTTGTTTTGTTTGCGGCGTTTTCTGCCTGCTGGCCAGCTTCCTTCACTGGCATTTTCAGTTTCGTTTTCGCGTCGCTTTCATCCGCGCTATTTCAGTTACGTTTGTTTTATTTTTTCTCCCGTCTCCTTACGGTTGAGCTTTTGTTTTGTCACGCGTTGAGTTTTTCCGCGTTCGTTTTGTTTCATTGTTTTTACCGTGCTATCACGGTTTATATTGTTTCCCTTTTCACGCGTCGAGTTTTCCGCGTTTGTTTTGTTTGTTTGGTTAAGCGTGATTACTTTCTTGTGTTTTGTTTTTACATATGCTGGCGTGGTGTTAGACGGCACTTGGGTCCTCCTATTCACACTCACTATACGTGGTGGGTACTTCCCTGTACTCCCGCGTTACAGAACGAATCAGCCATACTATGGACCCAGCCGGTAATCATGAGGCAGCAGAGTTAAGAGCTGCTCTCACTAGCCAAGGGCAGTTGCTTGGCAGCCACGAGCAGGCACTGCGACAGATTATGGAGCAGCTTAATGGGGTCACTGTCGCCTTACAGGCTCTAGCTGGTTCTGCTGCAGCCTCACCTACACCTCCCGCTGCACCTGTCGATCTCCCTGTTTCAGCTCCACGCCTTGAACCCGTTCTCCCGTGTCCACCCCGCTACTCAGGGGATCCTGAGGGGTGTAGAGGGTTTTTACTGCAATGTTCATTGGTATTTGAACAACAGCCCTCTAGGTTTCCCTCTGAGCGTGCCAAGGTAGCCTACGTGGTAGCACTGCTAACCGAAAAGGCTCTGGCTTGGGCTACCCCACTATGGGAAGCACAAGCAGAAGTGTGCACCACGTACGAGCGATTCGCCGCGGCCATGAAAAGCGCGTTCTATCATCCGTCCTCAGGGGGTGTGGTTGGGTCTCGTCTCCTGCGCCTAAGACAGGATAAAATGTCTGTGGCAGACTATTCTCTGGCGTTCAGGACGCTGGCCTCAGAGAGTGGATGGAGCGCCAACGCCCTCACAGCAATCTTTCAGGAGGTGTTGTCTGAAGAGCTCAAAGACGAGCTGGCGCTTCGTGATCCCCCTACTGAGCTGGATGCGTTGATCGCTTACACTGTGCGTCTTGACAACCGTTACCGTGAATGCAGACACGCTAGACGACCGCAACACCAGGCAGTTACACCTAAGCCTGACTCCACACACACCGTAGAGTCATGTGAGGCCGACAGTAAGCCACAACCTATGCAGTTAGCGCACACACGTCTATCACGGCAAGAAAGACAGGCACGCCTTCAGGAGGGTAGGTGTCTGTATTGCGGTAGTAAAGGGCATCAACGCCAAAACTGCCTGAGCTGCAGGGAAAAGGAGCGGTCCGCCAGTAACAGAGGAGGTACCGGCGGGCCCTGTCTCAAACCCTCCTAGCAACGGCTTATTTGTACACGTTTCACTTACCTGGCGAGGGACTGAAGGGAAACACCTCTTGGCGTTTATCGATTCAGGCGCTGCTGCCAATTTCATTGACGTCACATTGGCCAAAGAACTGGGGGTTCCGCTTGTCGACTTGGAGAAACCCATGTCTGTAGCGGCCGTTGATGGACGTGCCTTGACTTCAGGCGAAGTTATTAAACAGACCATCCCGCTAGACATGAGTATTGGGGGCCACCGAGAACAGCTCACCCTCTATGTCATTAGCGCACCCCAGATGCATCTTATTCTGGGTTTTCCTTGGCTCCAACGCCACAACCCAGAGGTGGATTGGCTTTCCCGTTCTGTCCGTAGTTGGGGATCTGTCTGCAAGGACACATGCTTAGGCTCCGAAACCACTACCGGTCATACACCTGACCCGGTCGATCTTACTCCGGTCCCTGCTGTTTACCACGACCTCAGAGAGGTATTCAGCAAAAAGAAGGCAGGCTTCCTTCCTCCGCATAGGGCTCACGACATGGCCATAGAGTTACTGCCAGGTACTAGTCCCCCTAGGGGCCGTCTCTTCTCTCTGTCCGTACCCAAACGTAAGGCCATGGAGACATACATACGGGAAGCCCTGGCAGCCGGGTTTATCCGGCCATCCACCTCTCCTGCTGGTGCAGGTTTTTTCTTTGTGGGAAAAAAAGATGGGGGACTCAGACCATGTATCGACTACCGTGGACTTAACAAGGTCACAGTCAAGGATCGTCACCCGTTACCCCTCATGGCTACCGCCTTTGAGGCCCTCCAGCAGGCCACTATCTTTAGTGAGCTCGACCTGAGGAGTGCCTACAATTTAGTCAGGGTAAGGGAGGGTGACGAGTGGAAGACTGCGTTTATCACGCCCTCTGGCCACTACGAGTATCTTGTCATGCCCTTTGGTTTAATGAACGCCCCGGCCGTGTTCCAGCGCTTCATTAACGAAGTCCTGAGGGAGGCTCTGGACAGATATGTCTTCGTTTATCTAGATGATATCCTCATCTACAGCAAATCCGAGGCAGAACACATAAAACACGTCCGGCGGGTGCTCCAACTACTCCTCGAGAACCACTTATACATCAAACTAGAAAAGTCGTTATTTCATGTACAGGAAATAGGCTTTCTAGGCTACCGTATCGCCCAGAACACCCTGGCCATGGACCGCTCTAAGGTCCGGGCCGTTGCTCATTGGCCCACTCCTACCTCACTCCGCCTGGTGCAGCGTTTTTTAGGATTCGCCAATTTCTACCGTCGTTTCATTAAGGCCTTTAGCACCCTTGCGGCTCCTCTGATCACTCTCACCAAGAAGAGCCCCGGTCCTTTTGTCTGGACTCCTGAAGCTCAGCAGGCTTTCGACGACCTCAAAAAATGGTTCACTTCCGAACCTGTGTTGCGCATGCCGGATCCCGACCTACCGTTTGTTGTAGAGGTCGATGCCTCAGACTATGGAATAGGTGCCGTTCTCTCCCAGAGAACCGGGTCCCCTCCTAAGCTCCATCCGTGTGCATATTATTCCCATCGCATGTCCCCCGCTGAATGCAATTACGATGTAGGGGACAAGGAACTTTTGGCCGTTAAATTAGCCCTAGAAGAATGGAGACACTGGTTGGAGGGGGCTAAGCACCCTTTCCTGGTCTGGACCGACCATAAGAACCTGGCCTACCTCCAGCAGGCCAAGCGTCTGAATCCCAGACAAGCCAGATGGTCCTTGTTTTTCGGGCGTTTTGATTTCACACTCTCCTACCGTCCGGGCACGAAAAACGCCAAGCCTGATGCTCAGTCCCGTCAGTGGGAGTCGCCTCCTCACACCTCTGAGCCCAGCATCGTGCTGCCCGCCTCCAAAATCGTGGCATCCCTGCAGTGGGCCATAGAAACAGAGGTTAAACAAGCTCTTACCAGTGACCTAGGGCCTGGGGGTGGTCCCTCCGACCGTCTCTACGTCCACCCTAGGTTACGCAAGAAGGTTATGGAGTGGGGTCACGCTTCACCCTTCGCTGCTCATCCCGGGTCACGGCGTACTCTGAAACTCATCCAGGGTAGGTTCTGGTGGCCCGGGATGGACCAAGAGGTGACTCGTTTCGTCACCGCCTGCGAAACGTGCACCAGAAATAAGGTGACCCATACCAAACCCGCCGGTCTGTTACGCCCTTTGCCCATACCGTCAAGACCTTGGACGCACGTGGCCTTAGACTTTGTTACCGGGTTGCCTCCCTCTCGGGGTAACACCACTATTCTGGTCATCGTGGACCAGTTTTCTAAAACCGCAAGGTTCCTGGCCTTACCTCGGCTTCCCTCTGCCCGCGAGACCGCGTCTCTCTTCCTGCACAACATAGTCAGGCACCACGGCTTTCCTGCCGACGTGGTGTCCGACAGGGGGCCCCAATTCACCAGTCGTTTTTGGGGTTCTTTCCTGAAGCTCTTGGGGGCCAGGGCTAGTTTGTCCTCTGGGTATCACCCCCAGACCAATGGTCAGACGGTGCGCACCAACCAAGACCTCGAGCAGACGCTTCGGTGTCTGGCTTCCTCGAACCCCTCCTCCTGGTCTGACCAGCTTCTGTGGGCCGAGTATGCCCATAACACCTTGTGGCACTCGGCCCTCAGGATGTCCCCCTTTGAATGCCTCTACGGGTACGCCCCTCCCCTCCTATGTTCGCTAACCAGGAGGAGGAGGCGGCCGTTCCGGGTGCCCGGGCTATGGTGCGGCGATGTAGGTTGGCCTGGCGTAGGGCCCGTAAGGCCTTGATGTCTGCCTCCTCCGGCTACTGTCGGAGCGCCAATAGGCACCGCCTTCCTGCCCTGTCGTTTCGCCCGGGTCAGCGCGTTTGGTTGTCTGCTAAGGACCTGCCTGTCCACGGCGGGACCAAGAAGCTGGCTCCTCGCTACCTGGGTCCCTTCAAGGTAGACAGGCGCATCAACCCGGTCGCTTACCGGTTGGTGCTACCGCCCTCTATGAGGGTCCACCCGGTGTTTCACATTTCGCGTCTCTGTCCTGTTCTATGTAACATGCCCCGTGCTCCTGCCCCGCCGGCTCCCCGCATGGTCGACGGCGGTCCTGTGTACACGGTCAACCGGTTGTTGGACCACCGCCGTGTTCGGGGTCGGGACCAGTACCTGGTTGACTGGACGGGTTACGGCCCCGAGGAGCGCTCCTGGGTCCCCGCCTCTCGCGTCGTTGACAGGTCCTTGATCCGGGATTTCCGCCGTGCCAGGGCCATCGCGTTGGGCCCGCGTGGTCTCGGGCCTAGAGGGGGGGGCTCTGTCAGGGCTGACTCGGCTGCCACTCCCTCTACCACCAGGAGGGGCACCCGAGTCAGTCCTAGACTTGCTGCACGTAATCAGCAATGATTCGTTTCAGCTGTTCTAAGGCTACTTAAGGAAGCTTTGGGAAACGGATCATTGCTGATTCGTTGTGGTTTCCATGCGCTTTCAGCCGGTATCCTCGGTCTCTGTGGTATTCTTCACACGAGTTACAAGGTGTCTCATCACCTCTCTCTCTATCTTTGTTTGTCTCCTGCTCTCCTTCGAGATTTCTCTCCTATGTCGCTCCCTGACCTTCCTCAAGTTTTCACAAGCCTATTTCTCTTCCTGTCATTTGTTTGTCTTTGTTTTTGTGAAGGGTTTTGTTTTGTTTGCGGCGTTTTCTGCCTGCTGGCCAGCTTCCTTCACTGGCATTTTCAGTTTCGTTTTCGCGTCGCTTTCATCCGCGCTATTTCAGTTACGTTTGTTTTATTTTTTCTCCCGTCTCCTTACGGTTGAGCTTTTGTTTTGTCACACGTTGAGTTTTTCCGCGTTAGTTTTGTTTCATTGTTTTTACCGTGCTATCACGGTTTATATTGTTTCCCTTTTCACGCGTCGAGTTTTCCGCGTTTGTTTTGTTTGTTTGGTTCAGCGTGATTACTTTCTTGTGTTTTGTTTTTACATACGCTGGCGTGGTGTTAGACGGCACTTGGGTCCTCCTATTCACACTCACTATACGCGGTGGGTACTTCCCTGTACTCCCGCGTTACAAGGGGTGCCCACAAGCCGAAGTTCCCAGCTAACAAAAAAACGTCCCGAGGACGTCCCGCGAACCAACACTGCGAACGTCCTCTGGACGTTTTTTTGTAGGGTCGCCAAAATGTTTCAGGGGACGTTCAGTGGACGTTACAAAGGACGTTTGTAGGACCACCTGGAAACATCCAGAGGACAATGAGCGGACGTTTAAGGAACGTCCTTTAAACGTCTCTGTGTTAAATTGTTTAGGTCTACTTCTTATGTTACTTCTAAAACAACTTAGATTTTATTGATTTAGTAAATCCGGGTATTGCATATGGAATAAAAATGAACACACAAGAAGTGATAGGCTGTAAACAAGTTATTATTTTTTATTTGAAATGCGAAAAAAGTGTCTGATGTGCGCATTTTGAATGCCGTTTCAAGCCTCCTTTTCACATGTTTCTTGGGGTGAAGCCTAAAATAGACAGATACACGTTTGTTAACATTTAATTTTGTGACCTCTAGTTATAATAAAGCGTTCGATAAATGAAGTAATTTGAACGTTTTGCTTGAAGAACATCAGCTACTCAAATCAATGCTAACCCAGCTAGGTAGCTATAGTTGGCATTAACTTGTTTATGTGGCTAGCTACTTATAGCGAATGCTATCGTCGGCTGTTATCTGTGGCTGAGACCATCAACATCAGTTAACGTTACTTACTATTGAAGTCTTAATGCAGTGATTCATAGAACTTTATCATTTGATAGCGTAGCGTAGTGATAATTTAGCTCTAGCCATGACCATATAGAAATAATGTCCAGCCACAGATGGGCATCCGTTTTTGGTACAACTGTTTGATTTTGCTGATCGGGTTTTATGATTATCCAGAGGGGTTAGCTGAGGGTTTATTAAAATCACCTCATACATTAGCCGCAACTCAGAAGATAAATTTACTAAGATATGTATTTACTAGCTAACCATATTTTAATCAAATGTAGGTGACTCACCTTGAATTTAAAATAACGGCTTCTGTCAGAATATTCAAGTTAGCTAACGTTCCTACGTCGCGAGAAGACGGCTCGTGCGTTTATGTTCCCGCTTGCTAATCCTCTAGTGAGTAAAACTCTAAATCAGCTGACTGCCTTTCACGCACGCACCATGACAACGGTCGCGGGACCACGTCCGGACGTTCTCAAACGTTCTCTAAATGTAACAAAAATAACGTTATTTCAACGACTATACGGGGACGTCTCCGAACGTCCTGTGAATGTATCTTTGGGAACGTTCCGCCAGGACTTCGAGGGGACCTGCTGGGAACGTCCGTTATGGCCTAGGAACGTCCTATCGCGAACGTTATAAAAAACCTCTAATAAGAACGTCCGCGAACGTCCCCGGGACGTTCACTGTTTGCTGGGGTTGTTACCGGGGCGGTGTATATATACAACCGTCAGTGCAGATGGACGATAGCCTGTCATTCATCCACTACTTTTTAATGTCATGCGATCTACCCACATTCGACCGGTCGATTGCGATCGACGTAATAGGCACCCCACCCCTGTGGTACAGTATAAGAACAGCCTGGACTGGTGGATGCTGTTTCTTACTGTTAGCGCTTGTCTTTCCAGTACACTGGGTGTGTTTGGACGTCAATGTAACTGTAGGATTTGTTAATATTATTGGTGCTATCTAGTACTTTAGAGCAAATGCTATAATCACTATGTGATATGTAACTTTTAAAATTAGAATTTAAATGTTTACATATACCTTAATCCAGATTGATCCAGGTTAAATCTGATGGTATTTTGTTCCATGTGCAGATGCTGGGAGAGGAATGTAAACATGGGGTATTGGTGGATAATCCGTTCCCCCATCATATTTGCCTATCTGGTGAGTGGCTTACCACACACACACACACACACACACACACACACACACACACACACACACACACACACACAAGGCAAGGCAAGTTTATTTATATAGCACCTTTCATACACAATGGTCATTCAAAGTGCTTTACAAATGAAACACACTCACACACACACACACACAAACACACACAAACACACACACGCACACACACGCACACACAAATGCACACACGCACACGCACACACAAACACACACACACACACATACATATGGTTCCATCTGCTTTTGTGACTGATGTGGCTTACAAATCGATTTTCTTCTTCTTCTACTTTATCAACAGATAAATTTCTTTATATTTATTAAAATTATAAAGATCCTGATGTCCAAATTAAAGGCTCATCAAATGAGGTACACGGACTATAAATTCAGGTAATATATCTGATATCGAACCGTGCAGATAGATATGTAGAACAGATTGCACACTTTTATTTTGACCAGCAGTTCTGTTTTCTCTCTTTTAGATTAGCTAAGTCCACCCTTACACTCATTCCTCTGTTGGGGATTCACGCCATCCTCTTCACCTTCGTCATCGATGAATCAGTGTCCAAGGAGTCTCTGCTGCGGCTTGTACGACTGTTCTATGACCTCCTCTTCAGCTCTTTCCAGGTCAGGGTTCAAAGGTTATAGTAATGTAGGGTGACATATAGCCTAGATACTTGGTGAGTGGTTAAATAAACATCTTCGTCTGATGAGACTACACGCCTTCCAAGTGTTTCGATCCTCTTGCACAGAACATTGCATAAAGTCATTAAGAACAAACAAGTTGTGCTTGGTAAAGCCCTCGACATGTCACTGTCATTCAGTGTTATACATTCAGTTGTTAATGGGACTCAGGCATTTACTGTATTTTGTGATGCTGTATTTTGTGATTTACATTTGCTGTATTTTGTGATGGGGTGATTCTGCTGCTATAGCAACACGGCCTCCTGTGTTGGAATGCAAGTACTATAGCAACATTGTATTCCACATAAAGTGTAGTGTAGTGGCTAGTTAACTTTTAGCTGTAATGCTTTCTTTATGACTGACTTCAGAGAGGGGCGAGACACTCCCTTCTAGCACAGGTAAGGGGGTGCTTGGAACCCAGTACTCACATCATCCAATCAGAGTCTACTGCACTGCACTGTGGTGCTTACGACCCATGCTTTTCATCTACAGCCCTAAGTGTCCAATGTTTCAACAGTACACCCGATCCAGGGTTTTCCATGACTCACAACACCAGAACCAGGGTTTTCCATGACTCACCACACCTGATCCAGGGGTTTCCATGACTCACTGTGGTAGAGTGAGCCATAGTGTTACGGAGGCCCTTGGGAATAATGTTTCAGAAAGATCAGGACTCCGTTTATTCCATTTCTCACACTTTATTTTTAAACAAACATCCACAATGACTGGCCCGACACGTCTCAATGGTAATATCGCTCCCCCCCTGCGGGTTCGCATGAACGCCTTTTAAATCCTAGGCTCCTCCCCCAGCAGGTTCGGGTCACACCATCTTTCTCCAACTCAGGTGATCTAAAATCAAAGCGACTTCACAAAACAATTACATATACACTCCACACATTCAACGGCCGTCATCATACATGCAATACACTCACACCCTAAATTGTAGTCCCTGATAATATATAAAAAGGATTGTCTTTGCATGTCTCTGCATGTCGCTTCCAACTTCGTAACTTGCGGTCCTTTGTTACCTGCGGTTGGTGCTGGGTCAGAGCCTCCGACCACATCACACTCACCACACCTGAACCAGGGGTTTCCACGACTCACCATACCAGATCCAGGGGTTTCCATGATTCACCACACCTGATCCAGGGGTTTCTATAACTCACCACACCTGATCCAGGGGTTTCCATGATTCACCACACCTGTTCAAGGGGTTTACATGATTCATCTGTTCCAGGGGTTTTCTGTGCTCCACGTGCTCACCAGGAAGTGTGTCCTGTAGCAGGGAAAATATGGAACTGTGCTCCCTTGCTTGAAATAACACGTTATGGGATTTATGTACTTTTACTTTGGTGATTTTGGTGAATACCTTTGTATTGTATTACTCTTATCACAACACTATTTAACACACAACACTCTTTAACACACAACACTCTTTAATACACAATGCTTTTTAATACACAATGCTCTGTATTACACAGCACTCTTTAACACACGGTGCTCTAGAACACCCAACACTCTTTAACACACAACATTCTGTAACACATGGCCCTGGTGTATAAAAGGTGCTATGTGAATAAAGATATTACTGACATGTATGACATGTACTGGAGACCTTCACCAATAGCCTTTGCATGTCTCTAAATACAGGGGCTGCTGGTGGCCATCTTGTACTGCTTCATCAACAAAGAGGTGAGAACCCTGTTTAACCTCAGTTCAAGTGTCCCACGTGTGAAAAGGCCATGATACTATTAGAATGAAGCATCATCTAAAAGATCTTTAATAATTGCAGTGTATTAGTACATACAAATTCTGTGCCGCATATTTGTTTTTTTTAAGTATATGTCATATGTGACAGCAAAACGTTGAACGGGTCTGAATTGAAATCAGTTTTCCAGAACCTTCTGAATCAGACGGAAGGTTCTGGAATGGCCCCCCCTGCCTGCCGCTCTGTGTCCAGGTGCAGAACGAGATGCTGAAACGCTGGCGGAGGTGGAAGCTGGGCAAGGACATTGACGAGGAGTACCGGCACACGCACAGCCAGACGGCCCAGGGCAAGAGCAGCAGCGCGGGGGTGATGGCGGCAGCCGAGTGCTCCGACACCCTGGAGCCGCCAGACCTGCCGGGGCCACCGCCCTCGGGAGAGAGCCGTCGCCTGGTAGTCAGGTGCCACGACGGGGCAGGTGAGGAGCAGAGGCGGGGCCGGACCATGCTCCACCTGGCCTTCCAGCTGCAGGGGGGAGCCAGCAACTGCAGCTCCCTGACGGAGGACACCTGTTTGGACGAGCGCGTGCACGGCAGCGAGGACGGCCTGGCCGAGACGGAGGACTGTGATGTCTGAGAGGGCGGTGACCTCCTCTGATGCCATCAAGAGGCTCTAAGCAGGACAGGAAAAGGGGAAAAAGAAGCAGAGAAGCATGAGCCCCATGCGACTGTAGCCTCAAGGGAGTTAAGGAGGTCCCTGGCCTGTGAAATGGTGATTTGGAGTTCAAGGGGAATATAAGCAGGACTGGCAACTCCACTACAGACTGGTTTAACCACAGAACTGCTGGGTGAGAATGGTCACGAACGCTTAAGAAGAAATACGCATACACGCACATCTACGGCTTAAAAAAAAAAAAAAACGTACACACTGTGAATATTGACCATCTAACTTAACATAAGACAACTATCCTGTATTTTCAAACAGTCAGACAGAGACCCCAGTGCCATTGTGCTTAAACAAGCCGACACCCACCTCCAAGCACTCTGAACAAGTGCATGCTCCTTCTTATGACCATGTTCTTCACTGTGTTTACAAATATGTCAATTTGACTTCCTGTTTCCTCATGCTTATTTAGCCTGTCCTGACCCTTACCAGCCACCATGCCACTGTGAACGAGACAGCAATTCAACTATAAAAAAAATTATGTAAAATACAACACACAAAAACACAGTATTCCCAGCTCCATCGTTGTGAAACTAACCATTGTCAGGCAGGGTTACGGCTAGGGTTAGGGTTAGGGTCACGGTTACAGTTATGTTAGGGTTAGTGTTACACTAAAACGGGGGCAGGTTGCAAGTGTTAGAGTTAGGGTTGGGGTTATTGGTTAGGGTTACATTACACGAGGCAGCAGGTTGCCAGTTTCTTCCCACTGAGTTTGTTCTGAAAATGTCCAGATGTTTGACAAGAAGTGAAGTTTGACTTGAATTTGACCTTGAAAAAGTTTTTCTGCCAAAATATTTTTGAAATGTCTCTTAATCCCAGCAGTAAGCAGGTAGCGAGATTGCACTGTGGGTTCAGTCATGCACACGCACGCACGCACGCATGCACGCACACACACACACACACACACACACACACACACACAGAGACACACAGTCCAGTCCATTCTAATCCAGAGATAACCCAGAATAGCTGAAATGGATCCTGACAGAGTTCCACTTCCTCTGTGTGAACATCCTCTTGGAGTTCCTCCTCCAAACCAAGATTCTTCTGGGACCATCAAGGATCTACAGAAGCTTTGTGGGAGCTGCATTCTGAAACACTGCAGGGACTCCAGAAAATCACATCCTTTACCAGTCGTCACTATGGAAACATTTAGGAGTGCAGTTCCATCATGTTTTTAAAATTCACACTCATTCAAAATGCATATGGCTTATGCATTGTGTCCTTGCTTATAAGGCATTGTACATAATTTGCCATCATTATTTATTATTCCTGATTATGATTAATGTGTGCTTTTTAGCCAACTGGTCTGCCTTTTCCTGAATGTGTAATAACATTTTTTTGACAAGATCGAATCGTGCAGTTTGAATCTTATGTGAATAGCTGTCAGTTCATTCTAAAAAACAAGCAAAGAGAAAGAAAGGAAACTTCTGTTTTGTTTGCAGATGAATAAAAAGATTGCAGATGAGATTTTAAAAGATTACTGTGTCAGGGAAGGACACAAGCATTTTAGTGTGATTACTAAAACACATGGAGGTCTGGGAACCTAATATAGTCACTGTGAACTCCTATATCATAAATCACTGGCTACTAACAGCCCTTGGGGGGAGAGAGAGCTAGCCATTTCAGCTCTCAATCTCCACATAGACATTCATGGCAGCTAAGCTAACAGCCAGATCACCTATATTTGACAGAAGGCATTCCACGTAAAGAGCACATAGGTTTCACTCATGTAAACATCTAAACAAATACCTCAAGCATGGCACCAGGCCAACCAATCCCCATGCACTGAGGTACATGTGCTCCTAACAATTTCACCAGTCGTATAGTCAACATGTAGCGCAGATTAGTTTATGCTTAAAAGCGAAGGAACAATGTCCAGACTCATTCTCTATGTAAACAGAGATGGATTGTGTTGTTGTCTTAGCCTATCAGCCCCTCAGATTGGGCCATTCCAGTACCTCTGCCGTGAGGGTGAACACAGAGGTCACACTTTCTTCTGAGTGTGCGACCATTCCTCTCACGGAGCTTCCCTGTATTTGCAGTATCGTCAGGCACTCTCTCCTGCCATTTGTGGGGGCAGCTCACTAACGAGACGAGCATATTGTCAGCTAACGAGATAACGAGGTGATTGACTGTTATGTGGCGACACTGAGTTTTTATGTTCGGCCAGAGCGGATGTGCTCATGGCCGGTTGAGATGGCCCATCACGTGGCCGTCAGAGCGTGGGCAGTACTAATGATTACTGAATTGGACTTTAGTCACAGAGACTGCAAACACGTTGAAGTCATTGATGCTCATTTTGCATGATATCATAAGGGAGGATCTCAATGACCCTGACTTTAGTTGCCATGATGATTTAATACCCAACTGCTTCTGAACTGTGAATACGAAGACCTTCAAAAAAGTAAACTAAAGACACATGGTTTTGGTGTGTGTGTGTGTGTGTGTGTGTGTGTGTGTGTGTGTGTGGGGGGGGGTGTGTGTGTGTGTGTGTGTGTGTGTGTGTGTGTGTGTGTGTGTGTGTGTGTGGGTGGGTGGGTGTGTTTGTGTTTAGAAATTGGCATTTATTCCCCATCTTCTACAAGGAACCAATGAATTTCAACTCAGCTAGTTGAATCATTAGAGTTCCTTGTGCTTTTCTGAATTCACAAGTGCTCAGCAAACACAACTTGTAAACAGCATTGTGTGTTCCAGATGTGTAATAAGAGACTGATAAAAACTACTCCCTTAAACATTCAGATTAATATCCAATTTAACAAAGCCCATAAAAATAAATTCACTTACAGCATAAATAAATCACATTATTCTGGCGCATTATTAACTGGTCTAGCTGTGTTTCACATGAAAGTATGGGTTGGTATGTAATTGTTACTTAAACACGATTGTGTAAAATGGAGTGGTTATGGCATGCACATAATCTGCCATTTCTCAGTAATCGCTAATGGACCAACCAATCAACTTGCTTGATTAATCTATTGGCATAGATTGCACATTCCATGTATGGGTTTGAGTGAATAATTTAGTGTTTTGCATACTCCCATTAGCATGCAAAACACAGAAGCCATTAGCCAGAAGCCAAACTATTATGTTGTATATAAATGATTCCTACTTCCAAACTCTGGAACGCTCTCCCGCCAGACATCCGCAATATAGATTCACTCCCTCTTTTCAAAACACGACTTAAAACTCACCTGTTCAACGTTGCTTACTCCCAATAACCTCTTTGTCTGTTTGTTTTGTTTATGTATGTGTTGTTTTGTTACTGTATGTGTTGCATGTTTTCTAATCTCCTGGAAAGTGTCCTTGGGTGTCCTGAAAGGCGCTTGAAATAAAATGTATTATTATTATTATTACTGGGAATCCTACTGATCATTTCTCATACAGACAATCAATCTTATTCTTAAAAGAACCAGGAGCTACTTGTCCAAAACACAAAGTCCAGTCAGTCCTGTTAAAGAGGAAAAATATGAAGGACATATATTAGCCTAACAGGCTAATACCAGCCAATCTGTGCATGTATGCGCACTGGCCTTGATGTCCTATAGGGCAGGAAAACTGCCTAACCCTAACCCTAACCCTAGAAACTGATGAATGAGATGGAGACTGATACATCAGAGGGAGACTGAGATTAGATGATGATGATGAATTGGGATTTGAGCCATTAGCCTTGTTAGTCTTTATAGCTCTTTAGTTCTTCATAGTTCTAAAGAGCTTCATAATTCAATAGTTCTTTATAGGTGAACACAGGTATTCCACGGCAACCCCTCTTGTTTTGATTTTATTTCCTGGTTTTCCTCTTTGTGCTTTTATTTTGAAATCTGCCTTCACACCCCTGTATCTTGTGTCCCTACCTTGTGTACTGGTTTCACCTGTGTCTCGATATAGCCTTGTTTTGCCTGTGTATTTAAACCCTGTGTTTCATCCTGCATGTTGCTGGTCATTGCATGTAGTATCTGTTATTTTGTTCTTGTTTCTGCCTTATGTATTCTCTAGTTCTTTCTGTTGTTTGTTAGCTCATAGCTTGTGTTCTTGCATTCAGTCCAGTTTCTGTTGCAAGTCTTGTTTGTTTTTTGTTTGTCTTGTCTCTTTAATTTGTAAGTGTGCAGGTTTGCTTCGTATGCCTTTGTTTGTCTATGTTGCTACATATTTATTATGTCCATGTCCTCCTTCATTAATTTGTCTGTAATTGTAGGTAGTATTGATGTCTTAGGTTGATGTCTTTACTCTTGTTTAGTTTATCAGTGTTTGATATTGTCTTAAGTATAGTTATCTTTGTATCTTTCTTAATAAACCGCATAAAGGCTCGTATTTGTGTCCAACCTCTACCACACCTAAGTCAACCTAGTTACACTTAGATCACACCTTTTACAATACACCATGACACCATAAGCTTTAATATTTTCATTATAAGATCTCCATAATCCACAATCTGGTGATAACTATGAAACAATGTAAATGTAGTCCATTTAACAAACCTTTTAATGTACTAAAGACACATTCATGGTGGATATTATATACAGACTACGTGAGATGTATTTGGAAGTTGAGAAATGGATGAAAGAGGAACAGAAACGGCCAATTGGAAAAAAAAGGCCCAGAAACCCCAAACAGGCTGAGGCAGACCAAACCAACCGCACCAGAGTGGAAGATCAGTATTCACAGCATTCTGAAGGTATGACAGGCTCATTTAAAAGTGAATGAAACAATAAATGAAACTCACTAATATGACCAGCACAGGTGTGAGGAACACTCCAATTTAATTTGGCTTTATTTGTTTTTTTACAGTAGTTTTCACGCTTGCCTCAAAACCACGTCCACTGCTTCAGAACTCTTCACACAGTATGTATCAGTTCACCTTTCATATTTCCTCCAACAGTGCTGCCACAACTCTAACCATAACCGTTTCCCACAACACTGCTCTGTCACTCAGTGTATGGTGAACTTTAAAATGTAAACTTGTACAAAATACGATGTGTTCCCCTTCCTTTATTTAAGCTTGTTTGGAAGCCAGCTAAGAAACCTTAGATCTGTGGGCTCACCTATCACAATAGATGTCATTACTGAGTGTCAAACAGTACCTTTACAGTTAATAGTAAATCAATGGCAAATCCAAAATGTTTACAGTATAATGTAAAACAATGCACGCATGATAAATATACAAATGACCAGGCCTTCAGTGTTCTTCAGTGGCTTTATTTCGCCCATTGGTTCACACAGTGAAATTTACTGAAAGACACATAAAAAATTTAAATAAATATATAGAAAAAAATTAAGAAAACAATACAAACACTATGTTCTCCCTGTGCCTGCGTGGGTTTCCTCCGGGTACTCCGGTTTCCTCCCACAGTCCAAAGACATGCGTGTTAGGTTGATTGATCACTCTAAATTGCCCATAGGTGTGAGTGTGTGCGTGTGTGTTGGCCATGCGGTGAACTGGCGACCTGCCCATGGTGTACCCTGCCTTCGCCCAGAGATGTTGGGATTGGCTCCAGCCCCCCCGTGACCCCGACTAGTGGGATTAAGCGGTTCAGATAATGGATGGATGGATGGATACAAACACTAACAAATACAGTAATACCAAATCAATATTTCATTATATACCACACACATTTGTGTCTGTCACTATAAGACTTCTACCTACATACATACACATATTTTTGTATCTCAGTATCAGACATCTACTGTTATTTTCAGATCTCTGCTGTCAATATCAGACATCTACTCACAGTATCAGATGTCTACTGTCATTATCAGACATCTACTGTCAGTGTCAGATGTCTACGGTCATTATCAGACATCTACTGTCAGTGTCAGATGTCTACTGTCATTATCAGACATCTTCTGTCAGTATCAGATGTCTACTGTCAGTACGAGACTTATCAGACTTCTACTGTTGTCCTGGCCCATTCATCCTGCCCACTGCATTTGTGACAGATGTTCATCATCATATATATTTACCATGTATACATGCATATTTCATATGCCTTTGCATATGCAAGTTTGACAACTTTTGTATCTATGGTAACAAGGCTGCAAACAAAAAACAAAATAAACTGAACAAACATGTTGCTAAAGTCAGAACAATATGACTAATGTAAATGTATATGTGCAATATGTGGATATTTTCATCCACAGTGATTAGAGTTTTGTTGGGTTTGAGAGTTAACCCAAGAATTAATGAATTTTGGAAGAAGAAGAAGTGGTGATTGAATGCCTTTTGTATCAAAGCAATGCAAAAGAATAGGCAATTATTTAATATAGTCTATTGATGTGGTGCATTTTTAAAGTGTTTTGAAAAAGTAGGTATTTAGTGTGAAAGTGTGAAAATGATTGCAAAGAGGGAAAAAATGTAAGAGAACGTTGGGAACAAATAACAAAGCTTTGCACGTGTGATAATCCATATTTATGTATGTATATGTATACACTGCAGTTTGTTTGATTGACTTTGCTACATCATAAGTGCAGCACCCTGTAATCTCTAAGTCTCTGGTCCCTCCCTGTCTGGCCCCTCCCTCTTTGGCCCCTCCCTCTCCAACCTCTCTCTCTCTCTAGTCCCTCCTTCTCCAGCCTCTCTCTCTCTCTGGCCCCTCCCTCTTCGTTTAATTAGTCTGTTTATTAGATGTTCTATTGAAGCCAGGCCGTTTATTTAGCCTTTAGCGCCCCATCCATCAAAGACATGTGCAAGGAAGCGTGCATCCTGTTTAATGTAATGTGTTTCGTATGTGTGTGTGTGTGTGTGTGTGTGATGGGGTCGATATCCTCAGAGAGTAATAGAACAAAACTCACAGTCACTAACTGATTAATTCCCCCATCCCCCTCTGCACTCACTCCGTTTGTTATGGGTGTCTTGTGCACATGTAATGGAGTTCAGTTAAAGCAATCTACAGACTCATCCTATTTCTCACCTCTCTGCACCCTTATGTGCTAATATAACTCAGCAGTGAGGGAGGAGGGAGTAGAAAGAGAAGGGAGGAGAGACAAACATGCTGACATAGGAGCAGGAATGAATGAATGATGAATGAATGAATGTTCGATTTATATAGCGCCTTTCCAAATTCCCAAGGCGCTTTACAATTTAACACAGGTACAAATCGCAGACAACCAATCACACACACACCCACACACACAGTCTTAATTAAGGAAGTCAAACTCTCATGCTCATCTGTTCGTAATACTAGTGCACACAACAGTCAGCACAAAGTACCTCGTGTGTGTGTGTGTGTGTGTGTGTGTGTGTGTGTGTGTGTGTGTATTTTCCCCACTGGTGTCATATTTAGTGATGAGTGTATAAGTGTGCTACACCTCCCAGCAGTGCCTGCCCTGGCCACATACATCCATCAGCACACCCTCAGATTCCATAGCCAGCTCTGTGTGCAGCAGTACTGATCTAAGATCAGCTCTTGATGATGAAATCCTGTGCTATTTCACCACTGGAAAAAAGTGTGATTCTGACCAGAGGCCTGTGTGAATTGGAGGCGTTTTATATTCACCATAATGACAGGATACAGGATTTCTTCACTAAATGAATATCAGAAAAGGGACGAGGGGCAATTTCCCAGCCTGCACCTCTCTTGTCTCTCTCATTAAGTCCTGGAGGACAAACACAACGGAGACAAAATGAAAATGAAAATTTTTATACACAGAGCCAAATGAGAGTGGGACACTCAAAGTGCAACAGCGTAATAAATAAATAAATAATGACATTTCAGCTCTAGTAAACGTGAAAGCCACTGTAGACCAGTACAATGTCATACAGTGTTCACTAATGCACTGCAAATGAATGAAACAAATATTTAAAAATAATTTAAATAGATGCATGATGTAAGGGTGTGCTGAGAGAAATGCCCTTTTTAATCACATCAAGTTCAGAAAGTGTGATTTTTGTCTTTGTTATTCAAATATAATATCAATTTGAGAATTATAAATAAATATTGCATGTTTGCTATTAGAATTCTTTAATCATTTGACTCACCTAAAAGTCATTTTCCCTAATTCTAATTTAAAAGCTTAATATATGAAATTATTATTATTATTTTTTGTTTAGTTGGCGCTGTAACTGTTCTCCTAATAGTTCTCATTCATTATGCCAAGCTATTAAACATGAGTCAGTCAGTTCATGCTGTTAATCGTTCTCACTCTTTGAACAGCAGATGTTCACCTCACTGACACCATGGCAACTGGCTTCTGGTCTGGCAACTCTTCAGGAAACACTATTCCTTCAACATTCCTTCAACATTCCTTCAACATTCCTTCAACATTCCTTCAACATTCCTTCAATATTCTTTCAATATTCCTTCAACATTCCTTCAATATTCCTTCAATATTCCTTCAACATTCCTTCAGTACTCTTTCACTGTCCTGTACTGTTAAGTGTCCATCATGCGTGGCTTCATTAGGCTGCTCCAGGGGAGCGTTTCTCATTCTTGGTGACTTTACATGGTGTTCGACTCAATTTCACCCTGTGTCCTATGGAGCAGTAGCAGACGTCCACCCCGTCCGTCCTGAACTGTGTTTAATGGCCAACGGCGTTCTGCTCTATTTACACCTGCAGCTCACACCACTCTCACACTCCCACTGCCGTTACCGTGGAAATGAAAGGAAATGGTGGCCATTATTAATGTAAAGAGGCTGTGCTTCACTATGTGTTATGAGGGTAGTAATGAACACCCAGGCAGGACAGATAAGTAGTAGATCAAGGCAAGTCGAGAGGAAAGCACAGCCATGTGTTCTTGGAGAGTAACATGTTGGGGAGATGTCTCTCCTCAATGTGCTATCCCATAATGCCCACTAACCATCTAACCAGAGTAGGTAGTTAGGCTACAGACAGTTAGGCACATGGAAGCTAAATGAGAGATGAGTGTACAGATTGGAGATGCTATAATAAAATGATGCCCTTTCCCTGAACCAAGAGTGTGAAAGGGAGGAAAATGTGAACATACAGGGATGTGTGCATGAAAATGCAGGGATGTGTCCATGAATGTACAGGAATGTGTGCGTGAACATATAGGGATGTGTGCATGAATATGCAGGAATGTGTGTATTAATATGCAGGGACATGTGTCTGAATATTCATTGATGTGTGCATGAATATGCACATGTGGGAGAATATGCAGTAAAGAGTATATGAATATGTGAGTATGTCAAGATTTTAAAACAAACACTAATTTGCATTGTACTGTATTGAATTGTTTATTCTGTACTGGGTGCCTAGCTACCAGAGGTGGAAAGAGTACTGAAAAATTGTAATTGATTAAAAGTATCATTACTTTGCCTAAAATCTACTCTACTCTACTAATCTACTAAAATCTAAAAGTAAAATTACCCATCTCAAAATTTACTCGAGTAAAAGTACAAAATTACTTCATTTAAAATGTAATTTGAGTAAAAGTTACTTAGTTACTTTCAGTTATTTAATGCATGGATGAATCATGAACCAAATTCAGCACAAGTTGTTTTAATAGATTTCAAAGCGTATTTAAGTGCACATCCACACTTGCAAAAAGATCAGCTGGGCTCAGGAACATACTTCCTCACAGCACAGGACAGTCACAACCTGTACCATAAAATGCAAACAATTTTCAGTCCTATTGTCCAATGGACAACACTATGATAAGAATAAAGAAATTTAAATTACAAATTATCCAAACAACAAAATGCACACAAAAGTGCCCACAAGATGCCACAAATCAAACTAAAATGCAACAGGATTCCACTACTCACAATAAAATGTCCACAGGATCCCACAGAACCTGATAGATAGAAGATCTATAAAGATAAAAAAAAAATATCTTTTTAAAAAGATAAAATATCTATCTTAAAGATAAAACAATCTCATCCTTTTGGAAAAAAAGTGCACCAGATTACGACCTGATTATGAGACAATGGAAAGGGCGTGCGCAAGGCAAGGCCACACAATTGACTTTCAGTTCTGGGACTCAGAAGTTTACATTTCTGCCCGCATTTAATTTTTCACCATGAATATTTTTTTACTCAGTAATGTGAGGGCGTTCAAATGTAGTGAAGTAAAACTACTTGGGTCAAAATGTACTCAAGTAAAAGTAAAAATTACATGTTTCAAAAACTACTCAGAAAATTACAAATTACTCATAAAAAGTACTCAATTACAGTAATGTGAGTAAATGTAATTAGTTACTTTCCACCCCTGCTAGCTACCAAATTTAAATGTAAAACCTATTTTCACATTAATTTAAAAACTAACTGTTTTAACTTCCTAACTGTTTTCACAATTTTACTATCTTCTGAAACTGGTTTAACGGCAAATAAAAAATAGTGTTAAATAGTGTTTCTCTGAAAACGAAGTCTTCTACATATAGCTAGAGGAAAATTGCACTAAAGTCCATTCACACACACAAACATACATGCATATTCTTCTATTTAGAATGTTTGTGGGCTATATGGGAAATAGAACACAAGATAAAATGTCTGAACTAGAACAAGTGCAATACTGTATAACAGCTTACACTTGCAGATATACTGTACGTCTTCAGGACTCGAGAGTGGAATCACAACACAAAGCTTTGGTCACATGAGATGAACTGCATGGGTGACAAGACAACCACAAGCATGCTTGAACACACAAGGTTATGACCTTTGAGCCATTATATAATTGATCCTAACATTTCATTTTGCAGTTCAGTGGTCACCTTTAGATAGATGTATTCCAAAGACATCTGTGCATTTTAAAAAAGCCAGCACATTCAGTATCTTTTTATTCTAAGTCTGAAATTACCTGCTCACACACATGCAAATACTTCTTAGTGGACTGAGTTGGTCAGGAGGTTGAGTTATAAACAGAATAAAGAATACTTATATAACTAGCCTGAGGGAAGTAGATAAAGGATAGAAACATGTCAGCTTCCTTGACTCATTACACTTTAATTTCCCCAAAATAATTATACTCAGACTTGCAACAAAACACCATACAACCTACACCACACATACAAACACCCATAAGTATAGTCACCTTTACACCACAAAACACCATACAACCTACACCACACATACAAACGCCCATAAGTATAGTCACCTTTACACCACAAAACACCATACAACCTACACCACACATACAAACGCCCATAAGTATAGTCACCTTTACACCACAAAACACCATACAACCTACACCACACATACAAACACCCATAACTATAGTCACCTTTACACCACAAAACACCATACAACCTACACCACACATACAAACGCCCATAAGTATAGTCACCTTTACACCACAAAACACCATACAACCTACACCACACATACAAACACCCATAACTATAGTCACCTTTACACCACAAACTCAAACATCAACATTGTCCTACACTACAAACACCAGAAAATACCTAGAAACATGTTCCCATCTTTTTATCCTCCTTCTGACAAGAATGTTTTTGTTTGTGTGTGTGGGAGAGTGAGAGAAGGGAGCATTTGTTTATATTTGAAAGATATGTCACTTTTATCAAACATCAGTTTGAATAAACACATACAATATCATGTGGTATGAAAAAAATGCCACAAATTATATACATATCACTATTGTATATCGGTGTCTTCACAGGGACTCCATATATCTATGCACATTTAGCTGTATGTCAGTCAGTATTTCTTTGTCTCTTTTTCTCTCCTTCTCTCTTACCCTTTTCATTTTCTCCATCTCTCCATCATCCTCCTCTCTTTTATGCTGGCCCTCAAACCAAGGGATTTTCAACAGATGTCCATTTGACCCTTGCTGCTGGCAACCATTGCTTAGTGGACAGTGTCCAGGAGCCATTAGTGGGTGTTGGGGTGAGGTCAACACTTCTCACATCCAGCCACATTCAGCCTTGTCTAGATTTTAGTCTTCCCCACACCCATCAGCTCATTATCAAATGGTTTGCCAGTTTGTGCCAAAAGTACAGAAATGGATAGAACATGAAAACACTCAAGAACATGTGAGAACACTGGGTCACTGGGCCATGCTTGACCCCCTTTTAATATTAAAGAAATGTTCAATAATGATATGACAGGAGGCTCCTTCTTCTTCACATGTCTGCCTAAAAATTACATACACCCCTGTGCAGTTCAAGGCACTTCAATAAACCTTACCACAGCTCGACACAGCTCAGACCACCTCAACACAGCTCAGAACAGCTCAACACAGCTCAAAGCACCTCAGTACAGCTCAACACAGTTCAAAGCAATTCAACACATCTCAGTAAGTAAAGTAAAACTTTATTTATATAGCACTTTTCTAGAGTAACTCACAAAGTGCTTTACAAAAAGGCTTACAATATACAGTGCAATACAGTATAATTTAAATACATTATAATCCTATAGATAAAAAATTGATACACATTAATATATAAATACACAAATACACACCTACAATAAAACACATTTGATCAAAGGCTGTCAAAAGCAAGAAAGTAAAAATGTTTTTTAAAGACCTGAATTGACTCGGAGAGTCTGATCTCATTAGGGAGAATATTCCACAATTTTGGGGCAAAAGTCCGGTCCCCCTTTGATTTTAAGTTAGTACGGGGCACAGCTAATAACCCCTGATTTGAAGACCTCAGTGTTCTCACACAATGAAGAGGGCATAAGAGCTCAGTGATGTATGCTGGAGCCTCATTATGGACAGCCTGATTTGTGCGAGTGAAAAGACAAGACGGGCAGCTGCATTCTGAACACGCTGGAGACGAGCCACTTCTCTTTGACTCAACCAAGTAAATAAGGCATTGCAGTAATCCAAACGGGTAGAAATAAAAGTATGAATGATTTTCTCAAGGTGCGAAAAGTACAAGAAATTTCTAACTTTACTGATATTTCTAAGCTGAAAAAAGCAAGTTTGAAGAAGTCTCACAAGTTGATGTGTAAAGTGAATGTAAGATGGGAGTCGAAGGTCACACCAAGATTTTTCACAAAGGGCTTTGCCTTTAAATCAACACAATCAAGAGACGACTGCACCTTTTTGCACGTTTCCTCAGAACCCACAATTAGTGCAATCAGTGCAACTCAGCACAGCTTAGAGCAGCCAAGCACCGTTCAAAGCACCTCAACACAGCTGAGCACACCTCAACACAGATCAAAGCACCTCAACACAGCTCAGTGCACCTCAACACAGTTCAAAGCACCTCAACACAGCTCAGCGCACCTCAACACAGTTCAAAGCACCTCAGCACAGCTCAGCGCACCTCAACACAGTTCAAAGCACCTCAGCACAGCTCAGCGCACCTCAACACAGTTCAAAGCACCTCAACACAGCTCAGCGCACCTCAACACAGTTCAAAGCACCTCAGCACAGCTCAGCGCACCTCAACACAGTTCAAAGCACCTCAGCACAGCTCAGCACAACTCAACACAGATCAAAGCACCTCAACACAGTTCAAAGCACCTCAGCACAGCTCAGCACAATTCCACACAGCTCAAATTAGCCCAATGCTGTTTAATGCAGTTCAAAGTAGTGAAATGGATTCTGATGGAACTTAATCATGTTCACATTTTTTGTTTTTATTTTAATAATCAGACACCATCACTTATACAGTAAATGTTTTACCAACTGCAGTACCACTAAGCAAGAGAACAATTATCCTTAATGATACACCTACTTGTTTGTGTTTTATTCTGCAAATAACTATAAAACATGAGAAACTCTGTACCAATGCGTGAAACTCCAAATCATTTGAAACCTTGTTTTTTGCCAGTGTGCAAGACAAAGTGTGAATGTGTGTTTTCTGCTTGCTGTACAGAGTCTGGGCATCCTTCACTTACAAGAGTGTAATATACCGATCCAGTTAGAGAAAACAATGACTAAAGCCGTATGCGTGAGTGTGGTTGAGAGATAGAGAGAGGAAAAATTACTCAACAGAAGATGAGACGTATCGCCCAATTAACTGAAACATTTTCATTAAGAGCTGCAATATATTTAAAGTGTGTGAGAGATGAGCAGTGATTATTGGTCATTGGTCATGGTGTCAATATTCCTGACTCAGTGGTCAGGCCCGTAGCCAGCATTGTGATGGGGGGGATCTTTTCCCCCCAAAAGTGGAGTGGGGGGGGGGGGGGTTATGTCTTATATGTTTCCTCTATGCTGCGCCTAGCGATCGATCGCCAGTGGTTGGCGCCAGAGCGAACTAGTAACTCAGTGGGTTTTCCATCCACCGAGTTTTTGCGCATTTTGAAAATGCGCATGAAAAAAGCTGGATGGAAAAAGACCAAAATTCGAAAAAAGCCCCAAATATCGCAAAAAGATGTTTACGCTAGGAGGAGGTGGAAAAGTTAGACTATCGCATCGCCAAAATTCGGAAAAACTGGATGGAAAAGGGTTTTTCGCATAAACGATGACGTATCATGCCTCAAGTCAAGTGGTTCTGTACATGATCGCGATGTAAAGATGGCAAATGCATACAAAAACAGAGAGAGAGAGCAAAAATTGAATTTAACTTCTCCATGTAAAGAAAAGAAAAAGAAAAAAATGTTTCACAACCTCAACGTGCAAAAATGCGTAACTGCCAGATGGACGTAAAACCACTATTGTTTGGCGTCCTCTCACGTGATCTAAAGTTTATTCGCATAACTGTAATGAATGGAAACAAGGCTTAATTCACATTTTTTTCTGCCGAAACTTGGAAATTGCGCATTATTTTTTCGAAAGGTTTGGATGGAAACCCGAATCATAGATGTAGATCGAAGATAAATAAACTAGATTTTTTTCAGCGTGAGAAATCGGATGTATGGCGTGAGAGCGTGCGAAAACGGTCAAATGCGCGTGTCTCACGCTCATTGCGTGAGAGTTGGCAACACTGTTATAAGTTTGTTGTGAGTATGTTGTTGCTGTCCTTATTTGTTTGTCTATATATTCACCGGAGATTAACAATTCATTCATTGAATAGCCTACCTATCTTGAGGGGCATGTGTGTACGGAGGGAGGGTGCGGGGGGAGGGGGGGGGGGGGGGATCGAACGAACCCTTCGATCCCCCCTGGCTACGGGCCTGGTGGTGAATAGTGGGTTCTTTATTCTTTTAGGAAGGAGATGATGTCTCACAGTCCCACTGGCACAAAACCCTTCTCCAGGCCATGGTGCTCCAGATATACAGTAGCATTCCACTGCATGTGTGTCTGTTTGTGTGTGTGTGTATGAATGTGTGTATGTATGTGGACACCACTGAAAAATAAAGGTAACATTTGCTCTGAAAAATATAATTCATTTTATATTAAATTGCTGGATATACTGCTGTGCTGTAAAAACTTATTTGAAATTTTGTCTCCCTCCTTACTCCTTTCTAAATGTGTGTGCATG
The DNA here is from genome assembly GCF_052324685.1 of Brachyhypopomus gauderio. Classification (NCBI taxonomy): domain Eukaryota; kingdom Metazoa; phylum Chordata; class Actinopteri; order Gymnotiformes; family Hypopomidae; genus Brachyhypopomus; species Brachyhypopomus gauderio. The sequence goes on from NW_027506888.1 coordinate 832,677, forward strand.
TTTCTGTGCCTGTGTGTGTGCCCGTGTGTGTGTGAGATATCTAAATTGGACACCATGTTGGGTTTGTGAATGTACTGCTGAGCGCAGCAGGGTTTGGACTGTGCTGAAGCAAACAGCATGTGGCCGGCACAAGCCAAGCTGCGTCCACATGCTCACAGATCTCAGAGCTTGCTCCACATTCAGCACAGCAAAAGGGAAAGAAAATATGGAGATAAATCTGTAGCAAAACTTGAGAGCGTGAATTATCTGATTTGAGCACTTGTAAAACAAAATCTGTACGTGTATTTTTAATTTGAGAACTTGTAAATTAAAATTTGCACTTGTATTTTTGATGCGAGAACCTGTAAACTAAAAGTTGTACGTGTATTTTTAATTTGAGAACCTGTAAACTAAAAGTTGCACTTGTATTTTTAATTTGAGAACCTGTAAACCAAATGTTGCACTTGTAGTTTTGATGTGAGAACTTGTAGAATAAAAATCTGAGCGTGAATGTTAAAAAATTACACCGCACAACTTAAAATCTGCTCTACTCGACTTTTGCAACACATATCTCAGTGTACCTGTTGCAAAACAGATTTGTGCACTTGTACGGGGAAGTGGGCGGGGCGGTGTGGCGGTGGGCGGGGCAGTGGGGGATGAACAAGAATTGTGACTCAGCTTATTTTTCGCTGCAAAAAGGAAAGAATCGGAGGCTGAACAATTACGGATAATTCCATCTATGATGGCACAAACTAGTCAAATAGTGACAAGTATTTTTCTAATAATTATTATTTTTCTAAGCAAAGAAACATCATAATGACATTAGATTCAAGTTTTCATCAAGTGCCTTTATCGATCATATTCTAGTATTGCTGTCTAATACCATTTGCCCTGCTTGTGTAACCCTATAATTTGAATGTCACTATTATGTATTACTTCCTCTCTCTCATGCGTGCACCAGTTCCAGCTCCCAAGGTGTCCCTTAAATATTTTCCGGACTATAAGCCACTACTTTCCTCCCCATGATTTGAACCATGCAGCTTATAACGAGGTGCGGCTTTTCTGTAGATTTCTAAAAGCCGCATATATCTACTGAACTGAATACATTTAACTGAACTGGGGTGAGTTTCCCGAACCGTTCGTAGCGGTAAGTACTTCTTAACCTCATACGTTTCATACGAGGTTACGAAGTACTTAGCGCTACAAACGTTTCGGGAAACCCACCCCTGATCAGTTTCTGAACGGTGTCTGTAGCATTTCACGTGCGACAGATTTGGCTTTTGTAGTACTCGAATGTATGATAAGAAAAAAAGCCAAATACATTTATTTATTTTATTATACATTTATTTCATAATTAGTAATACATTGTTTAAAACGATTTAATTGATTGTTACACATTTGTTAAAAACATTCATTGATTACTTGAAAATATTGGAATATCTCTCTAAGAGTGATGAACAGGTTGATATGAAACCATGCTCGTGCGGTGTGTAAAAGAACGGAGCGATGAGATTGAATACGCTGTATTTTTTGTAGAATAAAGTTGCACGAAAACGCTTTTATTCGAGAGTGCATCACTTGCAGCCGGTGTTGTGCCAAAATCCCCTTATCATCGCATAAAGACGATACAGATTATATTGTGTTGTGGAAAGAAGAGACAGTTCGCACAAACGTTGTCAATGCAACAAGGATGTTTTTTTAATGAATTGCTTCAACAACTTAATCGCGTATGAAGCTATGATCACGTAGCGCAGACTCAAATAATACACAAACACGAGGGCAAGGCATTAACACAACAACAGGACCGATGATACACAGGGTTGCCAACTTTTGACGTTCGCTTGGAGTGAGGTGGCGAGTGTATTTTGTTGAGCGGGGTGGTGGCGGCGAACGAAAGTTGTTGAGCGGGGGGGGGGGGGGGGGGGGGGGGCGAACGTAAAATGGACACAGATTCAGTGTTATATCGCCGGTGGATGGCGCCAGAGCTAACGAACTAGTAACGTATTGAATCATATATGTGGATCTGAGGTAAATAAACAGGATATTTTTTTTCGGCGTGAGATATCGGATGTGTGGCGTGAGAGCGTGTGAAAACGGTCAAATGCGTGTGTCTCATGCTCAATGCGTGAGAGTTGGCAATCCTGCGATACAATATTGTCCATTTATGTTTCTATGCATAAATAGCTGGACTTTATCCATCACAGCAAACGGCACGGAATTATCTATGTCCAAAGACACATTGGCTCAAGGGTGTTAATTATTTAGAATAAAATACACATGGGCTATACCAAAGTTCACCTCTGACCACATGACTTCGCAGTATTACAGCAGAATTATGTTTAAATATCTAGTTAGGATAAAACTAAAGTGTTCAATGAACTAAGTTATAATCACTGTAACTCCCGAATATCATCTGTAGCGTCTTTATGCGTGTGCAAACGAGGGGAGTCAGAATTCGGCACAACACATTTTGGTTTGAAAACATTTCTCCGTCGTGCCTGCTGCTTGCATGTGCTAAATGAAAACGAGCACTTTCTTCATTGTTTTACAACTTTAACTACCACCTGATTCACCCTGACGGGTGAAGAAAAATCTACAGAAAAGCTGCACCACATTATAAGCTGTATGGTTCAAAGCGTGGGGAAAAATTAGCGGAAAATACGTAATTAAGGGACACCATGGGAGCTGGACCTGGTGCTCGCACGAGAGAGACGAAGAAGAAGCGTGTGCTACTACCAGTTATCCTGTCCTGAGCTGTTCGGATGGAAATAAAGATAATTCTACTTTACTTGTAACCCGACTATATTTCTTCCCACCCATCGGAAAAGAGACCAGGAATAATAGTGACATTCAAATTATAGGATTACACAAGCATGGCAAATGGTATTAGACAGCAATACTAGAATATGATCGATAAAGGCACTTGATGAAAACTTGAATCTAAATCTAATGTCATTATAATGTTTCTTTGCTTAGAAAAATAATGATAATTATTAGAAAAATACTTGTCACTATTTGACTAGTTTGTGCCATCATAGATGGAATTATCCGTAATTGTTCAGCCTCCGATTCTTTTCTTTTTGCAGCGAAAAATAAGCTGAGTCACAATTCTTGTTCATCCCCCACTGCCCCGCCCACCGCCACACCGCCCCGCCCACTTCCCCGTACAAGTGCACAAATCTGTTTTGCAACACGTACACTGAGATATGTGTTGCAAAACTCGAGCAGAGCAGATTTGAAGTTGTGTGGTGTAATTTTTTAACATTCACGCTCAGATTTTTATTCTACAAGTTCTCACATCAAAACTACAAGTGCAACTTTTAGTTTACAGGTTCTCAAATTAAAAATACACGTACAACTTTTAGTTTACAGGTTCTCGCATCAAAAATACAAGTGCAAATTTTAATTTACAAGTTCTCAAATTAAAAATACACGTACAGATTTTGTTTTACAAGTGCTCAAATCAGGTCATTCACGCTCTCAAGTTTTGCTACAGAATTATCTCCACAAGAAAAGGACTGAGGGAGGGGGAGGAACGGATTAACTAAGGGACTCAAAACTTCAGAACACTGGCAAGACCAGCATAATTTTTATTTTTCCACAAGACCTCACAAATACACACACACACACACACACACACACACACACACACACACACACACACACACACACACACACACACACACACACACACACACACACACACACACACACACACACACAGATGCATATTTGTTTCTTTCCCTCTGGCTGCCTGGACACTTTTTTCTGATATCTGCTACTATACTGCTTGATCTTTGAAAATCTTTTATTCAAAAGGTTATAACAGATTTAGTCAAATAGTCAAAGATACTTATTTGTGTCACCAATTTTAGTTTGTGGTTGTGTTTTTTTGTTTGTTTATTTTTACTTTTTTGTTTGTTTTTTGCTAGAGTAGAGTTTCTGCAAACACACACACACACACACACAAATGGGAAAACATGAGTGTGATGCTGTTCACCTCCCATTGAGAATATGAAAGCAATGGGAATAGAAGGCTGGGAAGGCAGCTGGTGTTTCATTCTAATGAAGGAATGTATGATAGGCATCTGACATCATTAGAGGTCTCATTTCTTCCTTCTTCAACAGCTCGCTCTCTCTCTCTCTATCTATCTGTCTCACACTCTCCATCACTATTTCACTGTGCATTATTAAAACCAGAACACCTTTAGATAATCTAATTTCACACATCCTGTCTGATCCGTACATTACTCATTCCTTCGTTAGTTTTCATAAAGTACAGACAAAATCCCAACACAATATGATAAATGATCTGACATTTCTCTCCCTCTGTCTGTGACACACACACACACACACACACACAAATGCATTTTTAATTCATTCCAATTAGCCTCTTCATCTTCTTTACCTCTTCACGACATTCGTACATATGTCAGGGAAACTAAAATACCACCCCACATTATTTACAGACACCGCAGATGGAATTGTTAATGTTTTGATAAAAGATCCCAGTCATTTACATAACTGGCTAATCTCTTTTTAACTGGCATGTTTGCATGTGCAAGTTCTCCCTCTCTCTCTCTCTCTCTCTCTCTGTCTGTCTGTGTGTGTGTGTGTATGTGTGTGTGTGTGCATGGTATTTCATCCCACTGTCACAGCCATTCAAGATTTTTATTGTAGCTCCAAATTCATTCACAGGTTCATACTCACAACATCAAGTCCATGCTGAGAGGTCACTGTCTTAACTGTGTGAAATGTCCGTACACTCTGGAAACTAGTGCTTACTAGCATCTGTGTTCTACATACCACAGGACATGCCAAGCATGGGGAAACACTGCTTAAATATTCCAAGAATATAAAAAATGTTAAAGAAAAAAATAAATCACTAAAAAGGAAGCGATCATGCCAAGTCTCAGGGAAAAAGGATGGTTTAATAGAAAGTGTGCAAACCAAAACCCGTGCAATAGATCCAAATTAAGGATATAATGACCAGCGGTCAACTGGTACAAAGACAAGACATATATAGGCAAACAAACGACCCTCAGGTGAGACAGATCACGGGCTCCGCCCACCTGAGGGACGCACACAACGTCACCAAACAACAACAACAACAGCCGCTGTGGACGGAGGCGACCGGTAGGGGGCCGCCTCACCGTGACAGACCCCCCCAACAAGCCGCACTCCCCTCCACTGGGTGTGTGGCACACAGCAGCTGCACACAAAACACGAAGGGGCAGGAAGGCGGGGACAGGCATGGACACCTCCTGAGTCCGGGAGCTGGAACACAAACACACACATTATTCAGCTCGCCTCCCCGGGCGGGACCCTGGACCGACCGGGCCGTTCACAACACATAACCACGCCCCGATCGGTCACAGGGCCCTCACGCCCTAACCGGCCTTCAGCCGGTGAGCCCCACCGGTGTGAGGACGGGGAGCTACGGCTCCTCTCTCGTCCCTGGTGTGTGTGTGTGCATGCAGGCTACCTCTCCAAGGCGTGGCTACTTCACCTCCAGGACCTACCTCCTCCCAGAGCTGACCCCTGCCTTCTGCTAGGGGTCACCCCAGCCTCCTGGGGAGCCAACCCCTCCCGGGGCCTCTCATCGCAAGGTGGACTCCTCCACCCAACCCAGGAGCGCCAGAGACAGAGGCCCAGAGCACCCCCGACGCGGCCTAGGGAGCAGCCCCAAGGGCCTCCTGGTCACCCCAGGCAGGAGGGAGGATCTCCATCTCCAGCAGGAGCTTCTCAGACCAGATCCCCATGGTCCCCAAACATCAGCCCTAGCGTTCTTCAAGTGAACGCTTTGTGAAAGGTTTTTTTTATAAAGATAAAACTGAATTTTTTCTCATTTTGTAAGAGCTGCTGCTCCAGCCTGCTGATATTCAACGTGAACCGAGTTACGTTGGAGGTTCGCGCGAGGTGGGCGGAGTCGCGCTACGGTCACTCGCGAAAGTATAAACCTAGCTTTAACGAACCGCAGCTGACTGACACTACCAACAAGAGTAGGTGTGTCCAACAAGAGTGGGTGTGTCCAGGGGGCAGAGAGCTGCGCCCCATGGAAAATCTGAAACCAACCAATTAATCTGCAGCCTCAGATCACCTGCTTGGCAAAAGTTTATGCATCTACATGCGATCTCATTAGACCTGCGCCCCGCACACAGGAAGTGTGCACAATGTAAGCAATTAAATACAATTATGTCTCTTTTAATGAATTCAAACATGGCTATTAGACACACAGTTTGACAAAAACATTTCCACACTATTGCAGTTTATAATGAACTCATTTTAATATCGGAACAATATTAAGGGGGCGGTGCCCTAGCTCCCTATATTGGCCAGCCACCACTGCATTAAAGCTTAGCCAATCAGGATGTGCGTCTATTTTAGGAGGGTTTACTGTAACAAGGGTAAAGTGTGTTTTCTGGTTTTATTACACCAAATCTTGACATTCATAAAATGTTATATTTGTGTACTGTGTAATTTTATCCAGGCAGATGTAATTTTATCCAGGCTTCTAAGGCACTCAAGTGTGCAAAATGCTAACTTCGATGTGTGCATTTTGACGGCTCCCGATTAAACTTTTGATTTCACAATTCTTCAAGTGGTTTAAGTATGTGATATACATCTAAAAATTCTATAGGTAAGGTTATGAACATGTCATAGCTAAAATGTGAACTTCATAAACTGCTTTTTATGAGTTTTATTCGAACATGCTTCTCTGTTCTACGGGGGTTTTCCATGTGCATTGTCAGAGGGGCTAATAACCCACCTGTATGAGAACACCATGAACGTTTTTTCCTGAGCTTCACATTTACTGCAGGGCCTTCAGAACATTGATGGTTTTATTTGCCTTTACAGATGCACTTCACCAGAGAGCTACCAGCAAAAGCGAAACATGGGTTACATATAGATATGTAAACTAGATTGAAAGACTCTTGATACTATTGAAATGTTTTTTTAATGGAACTCGTTACAGGCCATACTATGTGTATCTTGGTTTGGTCTTTGTGCACAATCGAGACTGATTTGATTGATTTGTGTTAAGGATACTTAAAAAAAAACTGGACTGGAGAGTATTACATTTGAGATTCTACCAGACCCTAAATCCCTCTCAATACTGACCAACTAAGCTGTCACTTTTATAGTGTTTACTGTTTGGTTACAAACGCAGACTGATGAAAATCCCGCTCAGATGACAAAGCGATTTCCCGCTCGGAGGGTTTGGTTCTGTGCTTCCGGCCGGGCAATTTCAGCTCCTGACAATGTAGGTAAGTGAAACCGTGAGAAATTAGCGGCAAAGTGAGAGAGTAAAACGATGAAACCTAAAAGTATTGAATGCTCGGAAATACCGCTTGTGATCAGATACGCAGAAGCGCACTGAAATAAACGGCATGCAGCTAAAAAGCAGTGCTCAGGAAAGCACATCCATAGGCTATATCTGTCTCGAGGCGTGCAGAGTACTTGTAACCTGGACTTAAATGAAACCGTGTATCAGTATTATCTCGGTGTTTTCAAATTCTGTTTTTTCTCGTTATGGCCCTAACAAAGCCCCTGTAATATAGGTAAATTTATTTTTTAGTCTTTTTAAAGAAAGTGAAAGAGACTGGCTGGGAACAATCGCATATCTCCAGCAGTGTGTTATTAGTTTGCTAAATTAGGTTTACCGAGCGGCACAATAGCTTTTAATGAGCTTTAACAAACAATGAAGAGGGCCATCAAAAACACAGGTACTTATAGAATGAAGTAGGTTTGTGTGAGTGCATTTGTGTGAAAGCAGCTGGATGTATGGAAAACTGCTCAACTGTTGACTGAAATGTCTTTAAAACACATTGTTCAAACAGACTGAAACTCTTTAAGCGTTGACACCCTTAAACATCACATATGTTACATACACACAAAAAGGTCTTCACAACTGATAGATGAATATGGAATACTGTGGTCAAGTGCAAATTTTATAAATTAGATTATGAATTTTAAACAAGGTATAAACCCAGCAGGCATTTCAACGTTGAATCAACGTCGAATGTGATGGTTGAATCAACGTTGGATTTGGTGTCGATTTTGAAAGATGAATCAACGTTGATATGCCAACGTCGTTTCAACGTCATACATTCAACCTTGAATAAACCATAAAATTCACGTTCATGATGTTCAAAAATCCATGGGAGAGAGGAAAAAAAAACTGTATGCCATAATGAAAAAAGAACAATTTAATTTTTTTATTCTCTCTGTAAATCTCTTCTCGGAGAACCACCACACAACCTCTCCGGTGCATACTTGAGGGGTTTAGCCATCGTGTCCATCGCCTTCTGTTGTGTAGCTCACCAATGAAGATGGCATGATTGATGACTCATATCGCATACACGTTATGAATCTCCTTGATAGGTGCATGCACAAATATTTGTTTACTTTCCATTCACTTATTTTCTGTTAATTATGACACGAAGAAAGGGTGAAGCCATGAATTATGATTCATACATCTCTCTAAATGACATCAGTGGACCATCTGCCCAAACTTTCACACTATTTGCTCAGTGTTAAGATCAGAGGGCCATCTGCCCTAACTTTTACAATCTTCACTCACTGTTCATATCAGTGGCTTTAAATACTTAAAAGTAACACTTAACCTTTTCAACTCCATACTTACTGTTATTAATCTTAAGTCATAGTAATCTTTAGATACTGTAAATTGTTCAGTACCAACACTGAAACTGAATTGAAAGGTATCTAGATACTGGGGAGGGAGGTGAGTGGTTCCCACTGGCGGATCTGTGGAGTGCGAAGAGTAAAAAAAGATAGTTGAGCTTCCAGGCAAGCAGGCTGAGAGAGACCACTGATGTTTCTAATGCTTTGGTGAACAACCCATCTGAGTGTTCAAGCACATCAGCAATGGAGGAGGCCCTTTTGGCTAACAAGATAAGCACAGCATCATTGAACCTCAATGCAATCTGTTTCCTTTGAGGTGCTGTGTTCCATTGAGGATCTCTTCTGTTCAGGTAAAGTCACACTAAAGTCCCACTGAGCTCCTGCTTATTCACTCACAGATGCTCGGCCTAGTCAACAGATCGGTTGTGAATGTGATGTGTTAAAAGCTTATTTTACAGCTCTGGTTTGGAAAGTGCCTGAATTATTTTGCTTTTACCCTTGGAGCTTGACTGGACAGAGTGGCTCAGCAAACTGATACCTAACATGTTTTTTTATCATCTGCAAATTGGAACACTCTTAATTTTCACACACTCGGACATACACATAAGCATGCACTTAAAAAATAGGAGCCAAATAAATGATTGATATTTTAAAACTCACACACATGCAAAATAATCTTTAATATATTTGATGGATATCAAACATCCCCATTGCAGACTGATTACTTGTAGTTATGGGTGGTTGTTTGGCTTCTGATTAGGTTTGTAAGTAAATTATGAATAAACCTCAGTTACATATTTATTTGAAGATTTTCCTGGCAGTGTGTCTGTCCTCTTGGCTACAATTTGGATAATGATAGTGTGTCTGTCAGAGAGAGAGAGAGAGTTCTTGTGACCTGAAGAGTTCTTGATTCTTTCAAACTGGGCATCTTCAGATTTACGTGTTTGTTACTTCCTTGTGTAATGAGGCTGGCAAGATGGCCAGGCATCACCAGCCAACCACAGCAGTCCTTGTTACATCCTCGTTTAACACTAGAAGAACAGCGCCTCATTTACATACTTATACCTAGAAGCGCAGAGGGCCGGTCTGACCGCTTTCACCACCTACTCCTACACTGCAAAAAAAAAAGTCGTAAAAAAACGGTAACATGTCTGGCAGCAAAAGTTGCCAAACAGTTACCGTAAAATACCACACATAATTCAACAATGAATTGCTGTAAAATTACAGATTTTCCCTGTATTTATTCTTTGTAATTTCACAGCCAAATTTGAGTAAAATTACAAATTTTCGTTGTAAGAAAACACAGCTAGAATGTTAAAATAACAGCATAATTAGGTTACTTCATGGTATTTTTTAAACAATCTACAAATGAACTTGTCAAAGTACAGAGGTAATCTGTGAATATATGTTCATATCCTATAAACTTACAGTGGATAACTGTTAAATGTTGGTTGATCAACGCACAAACTCTTACAATGTACTGTTTATCAATGAGATTTCAACATTAAAATAATTGGATTCTGCTTTTTAAATACACAAAAATAATGTAAAATTATATATTTTTAACCCTATATAAAAGTAGTTTCAAAAGTTATGTGTTTAATTTAACATGCAATGGTCCAATAAATATGCTACTCTTTCCTATTAATTTACGGTGCTTGGGATGTATTAACATCTTAAGTTTCTGTTAAAACTACCATTACAATACATTTCTGTAAACATAAATACTTGTGGTTATTTTGGTCTTTAAATTCCAGCTTACAGGAACATTTTACAGTTACCTTTTATTTCAGCAGATAAAAGAATGGTGTACTTACATAAATTAACAAACAACATTTAAAACAATGTAAAAACATTAACCAAAACAATAAAAGCAATAATAAAAGCTCAGCCATAATACATACTTTCAATCTCTTTATTTTGACAGTTGAACTTCAACAATCATGACAACTGAACTGACTCTAAAAAAAAAAATTTAAAACACAAAAAGATGGTTACTATGGATTTTTACAATGTTCTCGAAGTTGAAAAGATTTATATTAAATGGGATTCTAAAATATAAACAATAATGTGAACTAACAGCACTAGTTATCTTATATCATTCTCAGTTTATTGTGTAGTATGGACTGTAGCAGCACAGCCAATTAAAAGATTCAGATTAGGATTGCTTGGGAAAAATGTTTCTTTGTTTCATTTACACACCCAGTAGAAAATCAACAACTTGGAAAAATTTTGCTACACTGAATATGCTTCTACAATGAGAACTTTTAATTGGCTAATACAAAGCACAAGGGCCAATCACAGAATCTAATACTTCAATAAACGTTACAGATCATAAAAGGGCTTACACAGTTGTTTAAGGCATTTTCAACAGTAACAGTAAGATGGTAAGGGTGCTGAAATTATTTTAAGAATTGCGTCTAGCTATATGAAACGATCACATCAAATATCTCATAGAACAACATCACTTCGTTATCACTGTGCACTTGTGTTCAGTCCCAGTTCACTCACTGTTAGCTGTCACTACATAACAGTTTATCATTAACTTTATCAAAAAAGATGTCGTATTAGGACACATCCAGAAGGAAGAAAATTCCATAACTCCAGGTTTTGAACATTATGGCAGTTTCTCTCAATGATCTTGTTAGGCATCTGTCACGTAGGGCTACGCCCCCTCTCCTAGCTGTCACTCCAGTTTCCCTGTTCCTCATGTCTGTAGTTCCTTGCCCGTTAGTCCCGCCCAGCTTGTCTGTTTCTATGGTTTCCCATTGTCTTCCACGCCCTTGTCATCAGTGTTGTCACCTGGTCCTAGTCTAGTCCTGTGTATTTATAGTCCTTGTATTTCCCATGTCTGGTTATCGGTTGTTTTGTGCATTCATGTTCCTTGTGATCTCTTAACGTTCGTAGTTTTCCGTTTCATGTTTTCCCCCCATGATCTCCGTGTGTTCCTGCCTGGTCCGTGAGTCCTCCTAGTTGTGTTTGTAATTCATGTCCGGATTGCCTGCCCGTTTTGACCCGTGCCTGTTACCTTGACCACATCTTTGGAATTCCTTAGAATAAATCTCGCTCTCCTCAGCGTTTGTGTCCGCCTCCCTGTTCTGCCTTGCGCAGATCGTTACAGCATCATTAAACCAGTGCCCACTGCCGCATCTGTGAAAAGAGAAAATCAAATGTTTCTGTTTTAACCTGCAACCTGTAGGCTATATAGTAATTCTGGGACATGTGTGCACTTTTTAATCAATTTAGAATGCATAACATTGTAACGTAAAATGCAAAACAATTCTGAAATCACAATAACCCCAAATATCAGACAGTTTTGTTTGACATCCAGGAAGATACGAGGCATGTTGGTCAGAATTGGGCCTGATTTTGGCAGCTGTGTATGGTTTTGACTTTGACATTTTTACAGGGCTTGCAGCTGTAGAGTTCTTGCCCCATTATTCAGTTTCTAAAGTAAACCCATCCATTTCTGACCAGGCTTTTATTGGAGTTTGTGATTGCTTAAAGTGGAACAACTTTCAAAAGTGACTGCACATAAGCTCATCATGGGACCATTTAAAAGTCATACAAATGTTTGTATACATAACCAGAAAACATAGCTGTTTATCAAGTTAAGTAGTGAAATAGTATTACTCATACTGGTGCCTTGATCTTGTGTGCACATACTAGTCTTGAAAGAGGAGTTAGCAAAGAACATAGTAGAGGTAAAACAAGTGTAGATAGGGTGATGTGTCTGAAGATAGAAGTAGAAGGTCTGACATTGAATGTTGCCAGTGGTTATGCTCCACAGGTTGGATGTGAGGAAGAGGAAAAAGAGAAGTTTTGGAAGGATCTAGATGAAGTGAAAGTATTCCCAGTGAGGAGAGAGTGGTGATTGTAACAGACCTATAGGGACATGGTGAAGGAAACAGATGATGAGGAAGCAATGGGTAGGTTTGGTGTCAAGGAAAGGAACCAGGAAGGACAGATAGTGGTGGATTCTGCCAAGAGGATGGAAATGGCTGTAGTCAACACTTATTTCCAAAAAGGAACATAGGGTGACCTATGAGAGTGGAGGGAGGAATACACAAGTAGACTACATTCTGTGTAGAAGACGAAACACGACAGAGATTGGAGACTATAAGATTGTGACAGGAAAGAGCATGGCCAAACAGCATCGTATGGTGGTATGTAGAATGATGTAAAAAAAAAAAACGTCAAACCAGAGAAGACCAAATGGTGGAAACTGAAGAAGGAAGCAATGTGGTAAAGAGTTAATAGAGGAGCTGTTAAAGGCGCTGGGTTAGACTTGTTAAGGATAGGAATGGTAATGTTTTAACAAGTGAGGAGAGTGTGATGAGAAGATGGAAGGAGTACTTTGAGGAGCTAATGAATGAAGAGAATGAAATGGAACAATGAGTAGAGTTTGGAAAGTTTTGGAGGGGATGAAGAAGGGAAGGCAAATGGACCTGATGGCATACCAGTGGAGGTACGGAAATCTCTAGGAGAGATAGCAGTGAGGTCTTTGACTCAACTATTCAATGGTATGGTTGAGAGTGAGAAAATGCCAGAGGAATGGAGGAGAGGTGTGCTGGTACCCATTTTTAAGAACAAGGGTGATGTTCAGAGTTGTAACAACTACAATGGAATTAAGTTGATGAGCCACACATTGAAGATCTGGGAAAAAGTTGTAGAAGCTAGACTTAGACAAGAGGGAACTATTTGTGAGCAGCAGGGTGTCATGCCAAGAAAGAGCACCACAGATGCCAACTTTGCTTTAAGGATGGACAAGTACCGGTAGGGTCAGAAAGAACTTCACTGAGTGCTGTCTGCTTTTAGAGCTTGTCAAAGCAAGCTACAGGCATGAAAATGGGTCAGGGGTTAAAAAGGTGAGAAGACCGGGGGGCGGGGCATGTGACGTCATGGGGATACGGCGACGGGGCGTTGACATGTGGGGGGGGCGTTGACATGTGACGTCATGGGGATACGGTGACGGGGGGGGGGGGGGGGGGGGGGGGGGGGGGTGGCTGCTGGTGTACGGGGGTACAGCGACAGGTGATGCCAAATATTACGGAGCCCGTAAAGTGACATCATGTAAAAAACATAATAACGCGTGGCCACGACTTACTGACACGTGCGAACGAGATAATTAACGCGTGTGCGAACAAGATAATTAAGTATTACTTTATATAAAGCTAGGTTTACCTTCCTTGGGCAGTCAGTTCGCGAACATCCCTGGGATCTGCTTGCTTTGCTGTGAAAAAATAAACTTTGTTGCCGCGTGTGAAAGGCGACATTAGTATCTCGTTCCCACACGTTAATAAGTCGTGGCCACGCGTTATTTTTTTTTACATGATGTCACCTTACGGTCTCCGTAAAATATATTAAAAACCATTAAAAAAGTGTTTTTATTTTCTAACATGGGCTAAAGCACAGGGTAGACTCAAACGACAAGAGTTTACAACTTCATCTTCAACCTTTTCAGCCCTGGTGCGAATGTTATCCTCACCCATCCCTGGATTCACCAGTTACAACTACAGACACACTAGAAAAAAATCTTGTTTCTTATTTCATGTCACCGTTAACTACACGGGGTTGACGCGAACTTAGTAGGTCTATCTATCTACCTATTTATCACAAGAGCTTGTGGCTCTGACTGTGTTCAACGCTGTAGCGAACGGCAGTAACTTTGTTTTACCGCAAAATATGAAAACGATTGAAACCATAACCCAGTTAAATCCACTGGTAAATGTAGTGTTAAATATACGATCTGGTAAATGTAGTGGTAAATGTACGATCTGGTAAATGTAGTGGTAAATGTACGATCTGGTAAATATACGATCTGGTAAATGTAGTGGTAAATGTTCGCTCTTCTGCCTTGTCCGCGGTGTAGCACTAGGTCCTGCTTCTCGTCCCGCTTAGCAGTAAATGAATAACATGAATGAAGAACGTTCGTATGATTGAAACGCTATTTGGCCTCTATGAAGGTTCTGGGCGGAAACTGCTGGCCACTGTGTCATTGAAATTGCCGATTTCGGAAGTGCTCTGTTTGCTTATTAAGTCAATATGATAATTAAAATATATACATATAATCTCCCGACCCCCCCCCCCCCCCCCCCCCCCCAACAAAAAACTCATCGGATCTACACGATTCACGTAGGTCACCCTTTTCAACTTCAAAACGGCGAATTTCGCCGAAAGGTGACAGATTTTCATGCCTGAAGCTATGAACAAAAGGGAAAGATCTGACTTATTTTTATATTCCCTCATTCCGTACATGGAAAAAACACTACCACACTGGCAAAGGATACTGGTTTGCGTTATTTTTAAGGAGGCTGCTGGTCTAATTAATTTACATTTCAAAACTTTAACATTGTTGGGATATCTTGATATCGATGTGAAACACAATAAATTAAGATTCAAATACAGAAATGTAATGTCTCTCTGAACAGCAGCATGTTAATTTGTTTTGTTTTTTATTGTGTAATGAATCCAGAATAATTCCAAATATTTTGCAGGTTTATTCAACAATAGATGAAATCTAAAATTAGATAACACGTGTACAAGTAATAATAGTGCAAACATTTTGTGCAAGGCTGTGTTCTCTCAATATTTAGTAATAATAAATAATAATAAGTAAATAATAGAAAAATAAGGTTAAAAAATAAAATACAAACAAAAACTCTCTTTTCTGGTAATAGCACAAACTTTTTATAGCTAGAGCTCAGCATCACAGAAGCAACATAGCCAACATAAAAGCACAAAAACTTGCAGTTTTTTCTAAAAGTTAGGTATACTCTGTAAAATGCTGTTTGTCTGTACAACCTAAAAAAAGACATTAAAAGTATTTATTTAAAGTTGATTAAACACTTGGCCTGGCTGTGCTCATTTTAACTATGTTTGTACTTTCGAGACTGACCGCGACTCTGCACACCTCACGTCACATTCTTTGCAGTGTTGTCCGTAACGATATGTGATAGTTATAAAGAAACACCCCTCAAAAACGGGAATGAACATTTAGCTGACCAATTTTAATGTTGCTTTGTGTTTCAGGTTTGAAAAGTGCTGGAATTTAGGCTAAAGTACTTGAAAATGCTTGAAATTGAAACTACTTCGTTTCACAACTGTCTGACTGAACAGTTCTCTTTACGTTAACAAATACGAGCCTCTTGTAATTCCAGGACGAAACATGAGAGAACGTGAAGACGTTAAGATTTGGGCGTTTTGAAAATAAACAACCATTAAATAATGTGATAAAAAAAACGCCATGAACAGATTAAAATAAACTGGCTAAAACACGTTTGAAACCAAAACTACTATAACACAACGTGTCAGACATCAACTTGTCGTCAGAATGCTACTCATAATAAAATAACTAAACACTTCCGGCAAAGCAGCGATTTTTGAAAAAAATAAAAATAAAACTAAGACGTACCTTCAGTTGATATTGAACACAGACACTTGGTGTGAACTGGTGCTTCTGTGCTTCGGTGCTTCAGTCGGGCTCGTTGTACCTGTGACTCTGTGAATAACTGAACGTAACGTCTCCAGGCACCTGGCGCTCAAATTCAAACTAGTGATTCTCGGCATTCATTGGCTGAACAGACCAGGCACCCACGATTCTGTCCAATCACCACACAGAACTGTTTGCTGATCTGTTTCCTGATGGATGAATGTATGGATGGGTCGATCTCTTCGATCTCTTCTCTCTCTCTCTCTCTCTATTTCTCTGACCCCCCTCCGCAAACTTATTTCTATATATTGCAAAGTTTTAACAGGTTATTTTATGGGCCTTTCTGAAAAAAATCTCCTAATACCTTATATCTTTGCGCCTTCTCACGAAAAGCCCTTGATTGCCCGGTATTGAGGATTGAGGGACCAAATATTTTATATCAGTGGTTCTCAAACTGTGGTACGCGTACCACTGGTGGTACGCAGAGCACCCCGCGGTGGTACGCCAGATGAACTCGGAAAATAAAAGATGCTTTTTTTTTTTTTTACACAACACATTTTTTTTTATTAAAACAGAATTATGACAAGTCCTGAAATTCAGAAACTAAAAGGGATTACTCGTATTATGTGCGGAGAAAATGTCGCTAAACAGTTCGACCTGGTGCATCTTTCAAACGACACGGTCACTCGCAGAATTAGCCAACTTGCTCGTTTACGTGCGATATGAGTATGAGGGCATGTCGCACGAAGACTTTTTGTGCTGTAAACCAACCACTACCAACACGAACTACAGGAGAACTACATTATAACATATGTGTGTAATGAGCAGGGTTGCCAAATGCGTGAGACACACGCATTTGACCGTCTTCACACGCCACACATCCGATTTCTCACGTCGACAAAAAAAATCTAGTTTATTTATCTCTGATCCACATCTATGATTCAATGAGTTACTAGTTCGCTCTGGCGCCAACCATCGTGATATAATACTTAATTCGTGTCCATTTTACATCCTCCCGGTAACAATTTACATTCGCCCCCCCGCACCCCCCCCCCCCCCCGTCAACAACTTAAACTTGCCAAACAGCTTTTCCTTTTTTTTTTGGGGGGGGGGGGGGGGGGGGGGGGGGGGTAGTAGGTGGTACGTGGAGGTTTTTCATTTGACAGTTGGTGGTATTTTGTCTAAAAAGTTTGAGAACCACTGTTTTATATTATTCACTTGCTTGAGCAGAGTGGAGCAGTATTGCATTCTAAACTTGTTGCTTTAAATGTCATTTCAAATAAAAGGCTGTTGTTCAGTACTTAGTGTATGTGATTCAATTTACAGCTGGTTTGGTAGCAGAGTTATTAATGTATATTTAGAGAATTGGAAATGGGAAATTTAACATAATATTTTACTTCAAATCTTAATTCACTATAATTCCAGCTTTGGTCAAATGTAGATGTTAGGCTGCTGTTTTTGGTTAAATATAATTTCTTTGATAACATGGAATTTTAATATGCCATGAATTTACTGTTTGAAAATGGAAAATTACTGTGAAATTACAAAAGGCATTGTTCTGTGTTTTTACACTGAAAACTGCATTTTTACACTGATAACTACTAAATTAAAACTCAAGACTCTTAAAAAAATATACAATCCTGTTATAAAACAAGAAATCCTTGTAATTTAAATTTACAGACTTTGATGGTATATTTAAAGGAGTTTTATTTTAAAAAGTCATTTTCCTGTATTTTACAGGTATATTCTCTTATTATGAAAAAGACAGAAAAAATACTGTATTTATTTACAGTAAATATCTGTTAAAAAAAATGTTTTTTTTTACAGTGTAGCACCGTGCTGGCTCCCTCTAGCTTCCCTCTCAGAAGTGCAGGCTGGATGGTGTTGAAAGCACTGGAGAAGTCATAGAGAGAGGGATCTGTCCGATGGCTTCGTCCACCCCAATGCCAGGCAGGTAGGGAAACTGCAGGGGATCCATCATTGGGCTTGCCAGATGGCGAAGATGGTGCACGATGAGCCTCTCCATTGTCTTCAACAGATGAGAAGTCAGGGCCATAGGTCTGTAGTGCTTGGGCTCCTTGGGATGTGCAATATTTGGCACTGGAACCACGCAGTTTAGGAACCCTCTTCATATTCAGGCTCAGGTTAACGTACATTGTCAGTCCTCTTACCTCTCCTCTTACCACTCTCCCTTGTGCTCCAGTCCCCTCTCACCAGTTGAAAGCCATCCAAGGTTACAGTACACTCTCAGAAAAAATGGTACCACTCAGTACCTATAATGGTACAATCGCTTGTCACTGTGGCAGTACCATCTTAGGGTACAGATGTGTACTTCCACTTATAGGAACAAATGGGTACCTTTACTTTTTGTACCTTAGGGGGAGGATTTTGTACCCTAGGACTCAAAGTTGTACCTTACCCACAACATGGTCACAGGTACAAATACTGTACCTTTTAAAATGGAACACATTTGTATCCATAAGGTACTGCCACAGTGACAAGACCAACTGTACCTTAAAAATGACAATTGTGTCCCTTTCAAAAGACAAATGGTGTACCTTTAAAAAGACAATTGTGTACCATAAAAAATAAACCAACAAAGTTCCAGTTTTATTCCAGTTTATTAAAAGTTAAAGCCACTGAAAATGTTAACTGCATGTAAAACACTGTTCATTATAGTGTAAAACAACTGACGTCATTTCATACACAGCCATCCGTGAAACTAAAATGAAAATTTAATGGCATACATGCATCAGAGCAAAAATGTAAAACATACATCACATTAAAAAGTACCAACAATGAAAATATTTTAACTTGGACAATACAACGTTAAAAACAAAAACCTTCAACTCTGCCTAGAGGACTTGACATCTCCAAACAGGCTTTATGGGTGTGCGAGTTGAAAGTCTACTGTCAAGTATGAACAAATAGTTCAATCTGATATTTTAACAGATCGCAAAATTAATTCTGTAGAAATGAAATTCTAGCAACTGTCTACATGAGAACAAACAGCAACAATAAATGACAAACGTAGCTTAGAAAGTTTTGCTATTCATGCTTCAGAATTAGCTTGATGCTACGCGATTTTTTTACAAACTTGTACATCTTTTAAAATAAACTTGTGCACTTTCAAAGTTCTCAATACCTTATTTTAAATGTCATGGCTCTCCAAATTCTACCATTAAAGTATGGAGCTACTTAATGGTGGAAAAAGTGGATTTATCTGCAGGGGCAACATTATGCCCTATAGCACCCATTCTAGCCTGTTTGGAGAAACTGCAAAAATGCTGGATTTCAGAATATTGCGGGCAGAAACAAAGGTTAGTACTCGTAATTATGTTTCACTACACCCGAAGTCTATTTCACACCAGAGTTCTCCTTTAAGCACTTGCACACACTGCCCTTCACTTTAACATCACCCAAAAATTTACATATATGAATGTCTGCATACCACCAACAAACGACCATCAACCATGTACGTGTCAAGTGGCTGAGAGTCAGACTCATCCCCTGGAAGTAAACCCAATCAGGGTCATATGCAACATCATATGCATGAAAATGTGCATCAAATGATAATGGAACTAATAACTTCCCACACAAAAGCCACAATGTATCCACATTTAGAATGTATTTCACTTGAAAAAATAGGGGAATATTTTCTGTATGTACAAAACCTATTACAAATACATCCCTTACAGCGTACTTGACATTGTCAAGTTTTACTTCTGTTACACGCTGAAGTGTTTTCCCAGCAAAATCTGTATCTTTCAGTTTCCTGTTCAATCGTAGAGCACTCTGAAGTTCCTGTGGTAAAGATGTAAACTGTGTGTCCACACTTACACCAAACATTTTTTCATAATCTCCCAACATGTTTTTTGAAGAAAATTCCCAGCACTGTTTAAACTGGTGACGTTTGCTTAGTGTTACAGGAACATTAATAAAATTCCTACATGACCTGGCCACGTTTTTAAAGTACTGATGCTTGCTTTCAAAACGCATACACCAAAGTGAACGCAAGGGTCCATAAGACAAAAGAAGCCTCGAATAATGTACAAGATAATGACATTTGGGTGTTATTACATCTGTACCAAATACATAACTTAACTCTGACAGGAAGTCTTTGACAACAGCATCAAGCACAGGAAGGAATTCCCTGTTTATTACAGGTGCAAGAACAATATCTACTATTTCTCTGCATAAAAGAAAGACACCCCAATATCTACAACTGGATGGTATACGGTGGCCTACTAAAAAAGGCAAGAGTCTAAAGAGACACCATTTTTGTGCAGCTGACCCACTAATACTAGAATTGTGCAATATTTTTTCAGAGATTTGAACAAGTTTATTTTTTCTGTCATTTTTACCTAATGAAATGTTTTTCAATTCTTCATTAACTTCTTGTATTGTTATATGTTTCTCAGAATGAGCTTTACAGAGAACAAGTCTCATTACCAATGGTATTACTCCTTCTAGTAAGTTGTGCATGATATCAGCAGGTAGTGATGTTGTAACATCAAAATAATTAAGATAATTAAAAGGACAACTATGCTGTACACCATATACTGCACCGTTTGCAACATTCTCCCTAATACAGTCCAGGTGATATCTATGAACATCAGCACTTCTCAAAATAAAGTGGTCTTCACTAAAGTGTTCCTTCATATTTGAATGGGTTGCCATGCAATAGCGACAAATTCTTCCAGAACTAAATGACATTTTGAATCCACCAATCATATGAGCAGACAAATTATCTCCAGAGATGGTAGCTAATGCAGCATGTACTTTGTAATTGTGGTCACCAAATGTTACAGCGAAACCTTCAGTTGCAAGTACTTTTAAATCCTCAATCAATGGTTTCAGAACAGCGTCCATATTTGCTTGTTTAAACAGTGCATTTCTGATCAACAGAGCCAGATGAATATGCTTTACCTTAGATCTGTACTTGCAACCAATATTGCCTACAGTGTAGTAAAAGGCACAGAGTTTGTGTTTTGTTTTTTTGGAACCTAGTGGATTAACCACTTCAAACTCGTCTTCATAAAAATGCAAACGCAGTGCCTCTGGATTGACATAGAAAAATGGATGTTCTTTAAAGAACAAACCATCTTGATAATCCTTCAATACATGCTCATCTCTTTTTTGCATACCGAGTGCTTGCATATGATCCCATATATCTTCATGACTACAATATTTTTTGAGAACATCAATTACTGGTACATAAGCATAACTTCCAATTTCCTGACCAGACAAATCTTTTACTTTATACTGTACAGGCGCAGTCATTCCCAAGTTAGATTTGCAATATTCTTCTAGCAAATATTCTGAGCGTATTACTTTAGAGGCATCATCAAAAAAGTCTGCAGATTTTAAAAGTTCCAACAGCTCAGGACAATCTTCAACATTGAAACCATTCTGCTGGAGATGATAAGAAATTATAGAATCATAGTGTTCTTTAAAATCACTAAACAAATTCTTAATATCATGAAGAATGTCCTGTTGAACAGTTTGTGGTAGAGCATTCTTTTCTCTGCATTTTAGCGTGAAATTAATAAGAGTCTCTCTGAAATTTGTTAATAGCTCATGTTTGTTTGGCGGTGCATGCACATCTACAGCATCTTCCTCTAAAATTACAGGGTATCTGCACATTTTTAAATCTCAAATTCAATGACTTTTAAGACCTTTTTAATACCTCTCACAAGAAAAAAAATAATACTATTACCGGGGATGCAGGTGTGTTCCACATAGTTGACTAATTTAATGCCTCCCCTCATAAAATTCCAGACATTTTAAGACATTTTTAGGCCTTGAATATGGAAAACTAAATTTAAGACATTTTAAGACTTTTTAAGGACCCGCGGGTACCCTGAATTACTTCTGAAGTTACACTACAGACATCTTCAGGATCATTCTGAATACGTGGCAAAATCTGTGTTTTATGTTTTCTGTAGATGTGCCTCCTGAAAGTCTCGTATTTGGTGAAAGTTCTTTGACAGTTATCAAGACCACAACTTACACTAAAATCTGATTGGTGAGAGTGAATTAACCCAATATGCTGTACCAGTTTTAACAATGTGAAAAATCTGTGTGAGCATGTAGGACAACAATACAGCTGTGGCATTCTATATTACACCAAAAGGTTAATTATCCTAGTAAGAACAGTTGGCAGTGGCTTATCACCAGCTTCAGACACTTTGAGCACATGTCTTTGGATAAATGTAAGCGTATTCCTGATATAAGGGGGGTAGGCCAGGTTGAAAGTGAAGTAGGCACAGTACGCTGCAAGAATGCCATCTTCCACACTCACAGTTCTGCAGATTTCTAAACCCTCCATTTTTACTACAGCAGCATTCCTCTTCTCACAGAAGACCTTCTTCCAGTCAGAGGAATCCAGTAATTGAACAATGGGATATGGCGTGGCAGGTTCCTCCTAAACAAAGATTAAGGATTTTTAGTTCAGCCATTTAAAAACATGACAAGTGCTTATAGGAAAGTCAGGAAGAACATGTTATTAATTTGATCTGTTAAAGAAAAACAATAATATTTAAAGCAACAATGGAGCATTTGGTTTGGGTACAATTTGAGTGAAAAATAACTATTGTGAGCAGTGCATGCTGAAAAAGATGAATATCAAATAAATACCTTTCCCAGTGATACATAGTTGTCCAGCTTCTCTCTGAAGACTGTAGGTAGGAGTATCAGTGCAGCTTTAAAGTCAATTCCTTAAATAAAAAGATTACACACACAAGCGAAACAGAGTTGGCATCAAATAAAAAGTACATGAATAGCTGCAATTTTTGACTTGATACAGCAAAAAAAAAAAAAACCCACAATTTTATACACACAAATATTAACTGAAATGCCGTATCAAAATGCAGACTGAGCAAGATAACTACAATTTCAATAAATTTCAGCTTTAAACAGAATTAAAAATTAAAACATACCAGTTGTATCTTCCACAAGTGCCTCTCCTCTCGAGTCCACATATACTTTTTCAATTGTAGATTTTCAATTATAAAAGGTAGGCCATGTACATGAAAAAAATCTCAATTTTTAACAAAATGCAAAATTATTCAATTCAAAATGTTTCAATACGTTGGTAGAATGAAACATTGGCTTCATGAATATAGTTGCCCCTCTCTATAATGTTCACTTTGTTCTCTAGTTGTATTGTGTTGCCGTTTCAAATGGAGAGGTGTTCGATCAGAGAATAGCCAATGTGTGATACCATCCTGTGATCCCACGTCCTAACGAAGGTGTCATCAGTTGTTTGAAGATATTCCCATCAAAATATGGAGGTTCACAAGCAGCTTTGTCACCATTCAGTGACTTACATTATCTTTAGCTTATATTGCATACATTTTGTTCCCCAGCTCAAGTCAAGTCAAGGGTGTTTGCAAGTGCCAGTCGTTTAATTTCTTCCTGAAATGCGCCATCAAACGCAACACAATATTTTCGGACAACCGTTGATCAGCCGGCCTGCTTTTATCATTCCTTAGATAGAGAATTGTGTTCAGCATATATTTTGTCTCAACGTCGGTGGCCACCCAGAACTTAACCCCAAATGTACTGAGTGAAACGACAGCGAGCTTTAGTTGGGAACAGTTGCTCGTCCACAGTTATGTTCTCACCTAGCGTGTAAGAAGCTATACTGTTTTTCACAAATTTATTGAATATCGCTGAGATCATGGCAAAAAGTGCAGATATAATATCTCTGAATGTCTGTCCAGATACTGTCTCTGAAAATGAGATTTTCCAAATCAGAAGACCAGTATTCATCCAGTTTCATGCTTTTACCAGCTGTTATACCTTTCAAATAAATTAGACCCACAAATGCTGTCAGTTCGTCAGCGTTTAGTTTCAACTGAGCATTATTTCATTCAGCTTCTGCCTCTGTGTATTTTAGAATTGCGCTCCATGTTTCTGTGTCAAATAAACACAGTAAGCTGCTCAGTGGACTTTTAATTTTGTCCTTGGCATAACACATAGGCCCTGGGGTTTCTCTCACAATTTTGCACTCTTGTGCTCTACCCCGAGGGTTGCCAGCAGTTTGTTCAACCCATACTGTGCCATCTTTGGCCTGAAATGAGTCACCACCAAACTCAATTTCATAGTCTGATTCTGAATTTGAAACAAATTCAAGAGTCAGATTCATTTAACTTTTGCCCCTTCCATCCGACACCTCACATTGTTCGCCCTACGATTCCATCTCGGTGTATAGCATTCTCAGTGCCATTTTAATAATGCACTATGTTACCGTTCAAAGGATTTTGTGTATTTTGTGTTGTGATGTGGAAAATCTGGTCAGTTTCTCTGACTCTCTTGTGTGTTCAGGCTCCACAAATACCTGAAAAAAGTAATTTTGTAGTTATCAAAATGCTGCATTTCAGTGATTTCAACTATAATATTTGAATCCGAGTGCTGGATTTGGGATGAAACCCTGCTTGCATTGTGAGGAGTTTCTTTGTCCTGATATCAGTAGCCTCTAGCTTCTCCAGCTCTGTATCTGATAACTAGTAGAGCACAGGAGCTGATAGGAGTCTGGATATTGTTCTTATCATTCAGCTGGCTTCTCAGAACTTTCCTCACTCTTTGGAGGTGTCTGGCTGTGGCTGCCTTCCTGCTTTCATGATTTCCAATCCCCTGTAGGATACCAAGGTACTTAATGTTCAAACATCTGTCCTGATAGCACAATGTAGAATTGTCTAGTTTGTGTTCTGAACTGAATACTGCTGGCTCCTCTTCTTCTTCTACTTTCGACAATTCCCGTTTAGGGGTCGCCACAGCGGATCAAACTCCTCCATCTGGCCCTGTCCTGAGTGTCCTCCTCTGACACACCAGCCACTCTCATATCCTCTACCACTGCATCCATAAACCTCCTCATAGGTCTACCTCTCCTCCTCTTCCCTGGAAGTTCCATCCTCAAGACCAGGGGTGCCCACAGTTTTCAGCTTGCGAGCTACTTATAAGATGACCAAGTCAGAAAGATCTACCGGGGTGGCGGCGAACGTAATTTGTTGAGGGGGGGGGTGGCGAACGTAATTTGTTGAGTGAATGTCAATCAAAATACAACCGTCAGTGCAGATGTGCGATTCATCTACTACTATTTTATGTGACGCGATCTACGCACATTCCTTCGCGATCGACCGACACTTCCTTCGCGATCGACGTAATGAGCACCCCTGCTCAAGACCCTCCTACCAATATACCTCTCCTCCCTCTGTACATGTCCAAACCATCTCAATCTCGCTTCTCTAACTTTATCTCCAAAACATGCTATATGTGCTGATCCTCTAATAAACTCATTTCTGATCTTATCCTTCCTCGTCACTCCAAATGAGAATCTCAACATCTTCATCTCAGACACCTACATCTCCCTCACCTGTCTCTTTGTCAGTGCCACTGTCTCCAGTCTGTACAACATGGTCCAGTCTGTACAGCAGGTCTCACTGTCCTATAGATCTTTCCTTTCATTCTAGCCAACACCCTTCACAGATCACCCCAGACACTTTATGCCATCCAAACCACCCTGCCTGCACTCTCTTCTTTACCTCTCTTTCACTTCCTCCATTACTCTGTACCCTTGACCCTAAGTAGGTAAACTCGTCAACCTTCACTAAATCAACTCCTTGTAACTGGACCTGTCCACCGTCTGCCCTCTCATTCACACACATGTACTCTGTTTTACTCCTGCTCACTTTCCTTCCCCTGCTCTCCAAAGCATATCTCCATCTTTCCAAGCTCACCTCCACCTGCTCCCTACTCTCACTACAGATCACAATGTCATCAGCAAACATCATAGTCCAAGGGGACTCCTGCCTAACCTCCTCCATCAGTCTGTCCATGACAAATGCAAACAGGAAGGGACTCAGGGCTGATCCCTGATGTAGTCCTACCCCCCACTTTAAACCTGTCTGTCATTCCTACTGCACATCTCTTTGCTGTTACACTGTTCTCATACATATCCTGCACCACCTTCACATAATTTTCTGCTACTCCTGACTTCCTCATACAATACATTTCACATTTACATTTTATGGCATTTGGCAGACACCCTTATCCAGAGCGGCTTACATTTTTTATCTAATTTTTTTATACAAGTGAGCAATTGAGGGTTAAGGGCCTTGCTCAGGGGCACCTCAGTCATGGCCTCAGGTCTGGGAATCGAACCCGCAACCCTCCGGTCACAAGACCAGTTCCCTAACCACCAAGCCATGACTGCCCTATATCACAATACCACAGCTCCTGTCTCTGTACTCTATCATACAGGGCTCTAGACTTACTTTTTGCACTGGTGCACCTAACTTTTTTTTCTTAGGTGCACCAGCACAAAAGTTAGGTGCACCCAAATATTTCAACTGCATCACATTTAACACAGCAGTTCACTTTTTTTTTATTGCTGTCCATATAGACAATATTGACTTGTAAATAATTAACTAACAATTTGGTAAACATACAGTTCTTTATTTGAAGAACAATGCTACAAGAAAAGTAACTTACTGAAAAAGTGTTGGCGCTCAAAGTGCTTCACTGAGCTGAAGTTTAAACTTAAAATATCTCAATATAAATGAAATCTAAATTATGTGTTTTAAGGGCTTCAAAGTGAACATCTCATGGCTCAGTGTCTTATGGATTATCCTCCATTGCAGTAACATGCCCCTCGGATGGCCAACTCCTGTAATTTGGCCTTCTTGATCTTTGGCCTTGGCTAAACCAGCTTGCCACACTCTAGCATCAAAATCTTCCAGACTTGGCCCCTCTACGCTGATTCTTATCAGGTCTTCCACTGTGTCTGAATGAAGGGATGCTCTAGTGCAGGGGTAATCAATTAAATCTTTCCGCGGTCCATTTTTGGCAGATAGCTCAGACCTTAGGTCCGGGTCCGCGGTGGCGAACGAAAGTTGTTGAGCGGGGGAGAACGTAACACTCGTCTGAAAATAAATTCTCCGGTTTAAAATATAGTCTCCCGTTAAAATTTTTTTGGCATTTGGGTCCGTATCCAGTTAATCAGGAATGTGATTGGGTCCGGACAGGACGGCGTTCGGGTCCGGATCCGGACCGCGGTCCGCCATTTGGTGATACCTGCTCTAGTGTCTGACTTGATCCTCTTCTATGCAGAGAACCCTCTTTCACAAACTGCAGCTGAGACAGGAAGGACCAGCATAATGTGTACAAGGTGCAGGATGTTCTGGGAAAAAATACATTCAAGACATTTATTTAAGCAATGTGTGTTAGATAGCAAAACTGACACAATCTTAAGAAAGAACATAAACAAAAACTGACCTTGTACTGTGAGCTGTAGGGCTCTCTGGTCAACATGAGCTCCCAAAGTCTGAGGTAGGTCTTGTCGCGCTTAACCTTCTTACCTTAGCGCAGCGTGTTCGTTGATTGCAAAAGAAAACATTACCAGTCTTGTCTTTAGCCTTTTATTAAAAAATATACATAGGCCTATTAATTAATTAAATACAGAGATCTCTGGAGAGCTCACATTACCTAATCATGTCACCCCATGTGCAGCTCTGAACCTGTCTGCTCTCTTCACCATTATATATGCTTTCCTTCCTAAACATAGGAACTGCACATTCCATAGTTTAACCTACAGCTGTCTCTATTCTGGAAGCGAGGTCTTACTACCTGGCCTTACCACATAAGGTCACAGTGGGCCTCCTCTTACACATCCCATTTTAGCCTACTGCAAAGCATAGAGTATTGGAAGTGTCACACAAGCACTTACACCGTCATTCTTACTAACAAACAACTTGATCAATAATATAATGTAAGCAAAACATATAGTAATTAATATTAGAGATTTGATTAATACTTTGACTTGTCAAAATATATAAATTATGATAAGCTGTTGATTCTATACTGTAATGTAAACAAACTATGAAGGGATTAAGATGAAAACCACAACAGTCTTGTCTTTGAACATCCTGGAAATTAACAGCTTCAAGCCTACAAACTCTTCTTTTGCAAGCTCGGTGTTTACACCATTTCTGAAAATGATGTGGATAACACAGCTAATAAGTGTTCACATGAACAAAATATCTACCACTAGAACACATAATATTGTAATGCTCCAGCTACCTTTTCAGGACTGTGGAGAAGTGATCCTTGGTTGTGTCGGACTGGCAGAAGCACTCTCTCCTGTAAGAACAAATACATTTTAGTAAATGACTAGCAATATCACTCATCTAAATGTATTTATAAGAGAGGTGATTACACGTCCCTAGGAGGCCACTGAATCTTGCTTTCAGATGTTTTACAGTGGATTTGATTGTTGCATCCATTACTTTTTTAAGATTCATGGCAGCAACACCGTCTCCTGCCAACTTTGATGTCCCTCCTTTGAGTGTTATTGTCTGTGTGTTGCATAAACCATGAATATAGATTGAGAGTTAAATATCAGAAATTTTTATACAAATAGACTGTTCTGTTTAAATGGGAGACAGAACCACATGTACCTGGAATTTGTATATTGCCATTTCACCTTCTTCCTGCTGCTGCCTCCACTGCTGCCTAATGTCAGCCAGGAACTCTGACAGTCTTCCACCAGGCTTGGGTCTCACAACCATCGCCTCTGTGGTCACTAGACCAGCCTTGGGTCTCACAACCATCGCCTCTGTGATCACTAGACCAGGCTTGGGTCTCGCAACCATCGCCTCTGTGCTCACTAGACCAGCCTTGGGTCTCACAACCATCGCCTCTGTGCTCACTAGACCAGCCTTGGGTCTCACAACCATCGCCTCTGTGGTCACTAGACCAGCCTTGGGTCTCACAACCATCGCCTCTGTGCTCACTAGACCAGCCTTGGGTCTCGCAACCATCGCCTCTGTGCTCACTAGACCAGCCTTGGGTCTCGCAACCATCGCCTCTGTGCTCACTAGACCAGCCTTGGGTCTCGCAACCATCGCCTCTGTGCTCACTAGACCAGGCTTGGGTCTCGCAACCATCGCCTCTGTGGTCACTAAACCAGACTTGGGTCTCGCAACCATCGCCTCTGTGGTCACTAGACCAGCCTTGGGTCTCGCAACCATCGCCTCTGTGCTCACTAGACCAGCCTTGGGTCTCGCAACCATCGCCTCTGTGCTCACTAGACCAGCCTTGGGTCTCGCAACCATCGCCTCTGTGCTCACTAGACCAGGCTTGGGTCTCGCAACCATCGCCTCTGTGGTCACTAAACCAGACTTGGGTCTCGCAACCATCGCCTCTGTGGTCACTAGACCAGCCTTGGGTCTCGCAACTATCGCCTCTGTGGTCACTAGACCAGCCTTGGGTCGCGCAACCATCGCCTCTGTGGTCACTAGACCAGCCTTGGGTCTCGCAACCATCGCCTCTGTGGTCACTAGCAGTTTTTCAAGTCCGCAAACTGCCTGTTTAGATATAACAGATATAGATATAGATATAACATTATTAACACAACTGAAGATGACCACAAACACAATTCAAATGTGCACATCCCTCTTCATCTCCTTACCTGTGGTAGGATGACCTCGTTCCTCTGGAGTAGGAGGCTAAACTTACTAATGCCACTGAACACGTCTGCAATAAAATGGCAAAAGGCCACAAAAGTGGCACCTTCCATTGATTTCTTAACCTGTATCATACAACAATAAAAATTATTCACATAGAACATTGATGAACTAAATTCCTAAAAAACTAAAATATAAATCAGTAACAATGGCTTAAGTGCCTCTAATGAAAGGAATATTCTGAAAGAATGCACTGGCCTTTGTAGCTTTGCCTGCAATGTCTGTATTGGCAGAGGAGCCTGTGAATTTTTGCAATGTTGCGTAAGTGAAAGAACCCTAACCTAGGTATATTATTAATGTGTGAATCGAACGAGAGATCTGGGTCTATTGTGACACCTAAGTTCTTTACCTCTGCGCTGGGGGATATAGTAAAGGAATGTAGATTCAATGCTACATTACGTATCTTGTCTCTCGCTGCTCTAGATCCAACTATTATTAGATCTGTTTTATCTGGATTTAGTGCTAGAAAGTTACACGCCATCCAATGTTTTATCTCTTCTACACACTTCTCGATTTTACTGTTTACACCTAAATCATCGGGTTTAGCCGATAAATATAGTTTGGTGTCGTCTGCGTAGGAATGGAAACTGATGTCGTGGTTATGCATAATCTCACCTAAGGGTAACATGTAAAGTATAAATAGAAGTGGTCCTAGGACTGTCCCTTGTGGAACACCATATTTAACCTGCACAGATTTAGAGGTTTTATTATTAACACTTACACATTGGAAGCGGTCAGTCAAATATGATCTAAACCAGGAGAGTGCGACTCCTTTAATACCTACCGTGTTTTCTAGTCTATCCAGCAAAATGTTGTGGTCTACAGTATCAAAAGCTGCACTAAGATCTAACAGTATAAGGAACGAGAGGAGCCCATTATCGGCCCATATTAGTAAATCATTCACTACCCTGTGTAAAGCTGTTTCAGTGCTGTGGTTTGGTCTAAATCCTGATTGGAACTTTTCATGGATACTATTTGATTGGAGATAGTGGTTTAACAGATTGGAAACTGCTTTTTCTAGAATTTTAGAGATAAGTGGGAGATTAGAAATGGGTCTAAAGTTGGCTAGAATCTGCGGATCGAGATTCGCAGTTTTTTAATCAAGGGTCTAATTACAGCGCATTTTAATTGTTTGGGCATGTAACCTAGGTTAAGGGAGGAGATAATCATATTAAGTAAGGGCCCTGCAATAGTTGGCAGTAGGTCTTTAAATAGACGGGTTGGAACTGGGTCGAATATACATGATGTAGGCTTAGACGAATTAATCAGTGTTGTGAGCTCTTTTTGCGATATAGGATCGAAGCCATTTAGCTCAGTAATATTTTTGGATGCATAGTTACTAATAACTAAACTACTGGGGTTGGATTGGAGGTTGGGCTGCGATGTATTATGACTCTAGTCGGATATTATCTATTTTATTATTAAAAAAGTTTAAAAATTCATCGCTAGTGTGTGTAAGTGCTGTTTTAGAACTAGTGTCGTTGATATTTCTTGTTAGTTTAGATACCGTCGCGAAGAGAAATCTAGGGTTATTTTTGTTGTTTTCTATTAGTGTCGAATAATATGAGGCTCTAGCTTTTATTAGGGCATGTTTATATTTGACTATGGCGTCTTTCCACGTGATTCTAAACACTTCTAGTGAGGTGGATTTCCATTTTTGCTCCGCTGCTCGAGCTGCCTGTTTTAGAAGACGAGTGTCGTCGTCATACCATAGAGAAAGCTTTTTCTCCCTCATTAATTTTATTTTAACTGGAGCTACACTGTCTAAGGCAGGGATGTCAAAGTCAAATACACCGAGGGCCAAAAAACCAAATTTGCTACAAGCAGAGGGCCGGACTGGTTCAATGTTTATTAAAACATATTGAAATGATTGCACATAGCCTATTGAACCAAGACCTAACACAGTGTATATTATTTAATGCTTAAATGAATAAAGCAATATTTTCTTATGGATCTGTCAGTAATTTCAAGTGAAAACATTTTTCAGCAACCAAACAGATAAAAACAAACTTCCTTCAAAGAAAACATGTCCTGTACATTAAATGAATAAAGTCAGGGGTGCAATTACTTACTTTCTGAGGTGTATGCAAACATACTATCGGCGCCCCCCGAACGAAAGTTGTTGACGGGGGGAGGGGGGGGGGGTGGCGAACGTAAGATGGACACAAATTAAGTATTATATCTCCTCGATTTGGCACCCCCTCTAGTGCAGCGCCCCTATGCGTCGCATACGCTGCATGCCCCCTTTTTGCGCCACTGAATAAAGTAATAAAGGTTTGAAAAGTGCTGGAATTTAGGCTAAGTACTTGAAAATGCTTGAAATTGTAACTACTTCGTTTCACAACAAATATCTGGCTGACTGAACAGGAGTGAGTTTCCCAAAACGTTCTTAGCACTAAGTACTTCTTAACCTCGTACATAAGAACAAGGTTACGAAGTACTTAGTGCTAAGAACGTTTTGGGAAACTCACCCCAGTTCTCTTGTATTGCGTTAACAAATACGAGCCTCTTGTAATTCCAGGACGAAACATGAGAGAACGTGAAGACGTTAAGATTGGGCGTTTTGAAAATAAACAACCATTAAATAATGTGAATAAAAAACGAATCATTTCGAATATATGTATAAATATTTAACTTAATTAAGTTTAACGTGCTGGTGCGCGCAAAGTTGCAAAATTCGAGAGGTGCACGACCTCACGAATCGACAACGCGCACAGGTGAAGCCACTGCGATTATGTCATTTTCGCTGCGCGGACCCTCGCCGCTTGTGTGCGCTACAGTGACTTCGCGGGCTACCGTTGCATTGTGGGGAATGTAGTGTTTGTGCGTGCAAAACACCATCGGGTGGCTGTGGCCTGCGGGCCGGTTCTAATAGTAATTAAATATTATACAGGTGGCCATAGATTATCAATTCACGGGCCGGATCTGGCCCGCGGGCCTTGACTTTGACATATGTGGTCTAAGGTATTGCTGAGTATGGAATAAAACTGTTGTGTTGCCTGTTCCAATTCATTGGGCTGCAGTGGCATAGTGTTCTGTAGCTCTGGCAGTACGTTTATAAATGTTGCTGCAGTGTCGGATGTGATAGTGCGCGTGGTTTTTGTATGGCGCATCTGATGTACATCGTATGAAGCCATTTCATATATTACTAGGGAATGATCTGAAATGGCGTCATTTTGGGGGATGACTGCCAAATGTTCTATGTTTAATTCTATGATTAAACATAATTCTATGTTTAATACTTACTTAATAATAAGTAAGTATTAAGTCTAAGGTGTGTTTACAGCGGTGGGTAGGCCCTGTCACATTTTGGGCTATACCTACTGAATCTAGTATGGAGTCGAACGCGATTTTCAGTGGGTCTGATTCATTTTTATAATGAATGTTGAAATCACCCACAATTACAAATCTCTCGATGGTTAAGACTAGTTCCGAAAGAAACTCAGCAAATTCCTGAAGAAATTCTGAGTAGGGACCCGGCAGTCGATAGATGGTCACTAAGGGCGTACTCACACTAGGCTCTGTGATCCGGGCACGGTTGCCTGCCGAAGCACGGTTCGTTTGGCTAGTGTGAGCGCTCCAACCGTGCCCAGGCCCGGATCAGGTAACCGTGCTCGGGCCCGCTTGAAGAGGTGGGCCAGGGCACGATTCATGTGGACTCGGGCACGGTTCGCTTCTAGTGTGAGCGCTATCCGTGCCCGGGCCCGCTTGGTGCCTCGTCTGATTGGTTCATTTCGCTGGAACTCAAACATGACGTCAGTAATGCGACGCTCACGTTAAACAGTCATAGCGGCAAAGCGATTAGCAGACAATCGTTGTGTTAAATTATCGATAAATCTGTGCTTGCACCGTGTTTCTGCACTCCCAAAACGACTCAAAAAATACAATAAAAAGAGAATCGTGAACTCAATAGTGTTGTGCGAGCGCGCTTTTATTCCAAATAAAGCGGCGTTGTAATGATGTAAGCGTGCTCGGGCCGGGTTGCTGAAACCAGTGTGAGTGCAGGCCAGAGGGGGAGTGGGGAGGGGGGATAACCGGGCCCCAGCACGGAACCAGCAAACCGTGCCTAGTGTGAGTACGCCCTAATTTAAGCTTTGTTTTATTGCCTATAAGATTACTGCCTATTTCACCTATCAAAGCCTCAAATGAGTTAATAGAGGTGATTGGTTTTACAGTAAAACCTATACCTGTGTCATATATTGTGGCTACTCCACCTCCACGCCCTGTGACACAGGGCTGATGTACATAACTGTATCCAGGAGGAGCTGCTTCATTAAAACTTACATATTCGTTTACTCTAGCCCATGTCTCTGTTAAACAGAGTGCATTTAGACTGTTATCTGAGATTATTTCGTTCACCATCACAGCTTTTGGTGCAAGCGATTTAATGTTTAGAAGTCCTAGCCTTAGCTTAACATTGCTACTCACTTCATATTGATTATTTAATTTAATTTTAATTAGATTTTTAAAACATTTAGACTGTTATCTGAGATTATTTCGTTCACCATCACAGCTTTTGGTGCAAGCGATTTAATGTTTAGAAGTCCTAGCCTTAGCTTAACATTGCTACTCACTTCATATTGATTATTTAATTTAATTTTAATTAGATTTTTAAAACATATCACCCTGTTATTCCTATACCTGCCACGGCTAACAGACACAGTCTCAATGGTTTGGTAATTAGGGAAGTAAGTTCTACTTAGCTGATTTGCGTAGTTTGTTGTGGATGGTCAGGCCCGGCGTAGCACGTCCTCGATGTTCCTGGAGAGGACTGCCGAGCCTAGGCGACTGGGGTGAAGTCCATCTCGGCGGTACAGTGATGGACGCTCTCGGAAACTCTCCCAGTTGTCGACATAGTCCACGCCGACGCTGCCACAGGTGTCCCAGAGCCAGCTGTGAAGACAGAAAAGACGACTGTATGACTCGCAACCTCACCGGAACCTTTGCTTTCTGGCTGATGTTTTGGTCACTTTTGAATGTTGGTCCTTTCACACTCGTGGTAGCATGAGACGGACTCTACAACCCACACAAGTGGCTCAGGTAGTGCAGCTCATCCAGGATGGCACATCAATGCGAGCTGTGGCAAGAAGGTTTGCTGTGTCTGTCAGCGTAGTGTCCAGAGGCTGGAGGCGCTACCAGGAGACAGGCCAGTACACCAGGAGACATGGAGGAGGCCATAGGAGGGCAACAACCCAGTAGCAGGACCGCTACCTCCGCCTTTGTGCAAGAAGGAACAGGAGGAGCACTGCCAGAGCCCTGCAAAATGACCTCCAGCAGGCCACAAATGTGCATGTGTCTGAACAAACGGTTAGAAACCGACTCCATGAGGATGGTATGAGGGCCCGACGTCCACAGATGGGGGTTGTGCTCACAGCCCAACTCCGTGCAGGACGCTTGGCATTTGCCAGAGAACACCAAGATTGGCAAATTCGCCACTGGTGCCTTGTGCTCTTCACAGATGAAAGCAGGTTCACACTGAGCACATGTGACTAGGGGTGTATTCAACTAAGGATTTTCATAGTCAAATCTGATTCGTCAGCTTTTCCCTTTAGTCGGCTAATAGTCGAATCAGGTTTTTTTTTATTTTATTTTATTTTAGAGCGCCTTAAACGGCATCCCGTTCTCATTCAGGAGTTTTTTCCTCTTCAAAGTAAAAACCTAAAACACTCAGATAAATGGCTTTATTCAGCTTTTATTTATTTACTTATTTATTTTTTTATGAAACGTTAGATAACATTAACCGTCAGTGCGCATTGCGCATATCGAACTGTCAGACAGGCACTGTGCAAAATGTCAAAAATATTTTAAATAAAATATACCTGCCTGAAAATATTAAATAATTGCCACACTGTAACGAATGAGAGCTAAGAGGCGGACACAAAAGCTGAGGAGAGCAGGGTTTAATGGCTGGAGTATTAACATAGGGGGTAAGAGGGTGACGAGGCATACTAATAAAATACAAACTATCACAAACCATGAACAGATAACCAGACAGGATGACTCAGAATACAAAAGACAGAGGAAAAACAAATACAAGAACTCAGAACAAGGCCAATAAACATAGAACAACTTACAAGGCAGGAATACGAACAACCAGGATTACTAACACAATGACTTCCAAAGAGGGACTCAAACACAGGGAGTACAAGTACCAAACAAATCAAGACAAACTAGACACACCTGAAATCAAGGAAGGAGGGACAGTCAAGACAAGGTGAACAACAGAAGACACGGATCGGACTAACTGGGGAACGGATCTAAACAAGGTTACACAGAAGACAAGGACAGGACAGACAGCGGGACGGGATTCATATGTGACATAACCCCCCCTCTAAGCGTGCCACTCCGGGGCACGCTAGGACCAACCCGAGGGGAGCACATCATGGGCAGACGTGGAAAAACACAAGGGGAACCAGGGCACAGAGGGGAACCGGCAGTCACAATGGGGCATGGAATCACGTGGGAGAAGACGGGGCCAGGCCGGGGTACAGACGCAGGACCTGACGGGACAGGACCGGGAACAGACAAAGGACTAGGACAGGGACCTGGGGATGAGGAGGCGACAGCAGAGAGAATAGACATAACAATGGAGGCATGAACAGGGACAAGGTAGATGACAACCCTAGGGACCGGCACGGGGACAGGATCAGAAACAACCATACCAGAAACTGACACCGGAACAGGCACGCAGACACGGACGGTTTCATGAACAGGGACTGGGACCAACAGAAAACCTGGGACGGAACAGGGGAACAATGGGAACAAAAGCACAGAAGAAGAATCAACAGGAGGAACAGACACACCACCATTACTAGGACCACAGACAGGCAAAGCAGTCACTGTGGGCCCCCGAATGTCACAGGGTGTTGGAACAGGTCCTTGGTGGCTTTCGAGGGCATGGCCAGGTCCCACGCCAGCCACAGAGACGGGAGGAGTTCGCTGGCGGGTTGCGAGGACGGGAGCCGAAGGCAACCTCTTACAGGTCACGGGAACAGGGGGCACAGTATCACAGGATAGCGCGGCGGCCGGGGAGACGCTGGAGAGCGCGGCGGCCGGGGAGACGCTGGAGAGCGCGGTGGCCGGGGAGGACCCCTTCCGGGTCGCGGGAACAGGAGACGGAGGCAACCCCTTCCGGGTCGCGGGAACAGGAGACGGAGGCAACCCCTTCCGGGTCGCGGGAACAGGAGACGGAGGCAACCCCTTCCGGGTCGCGGGAACAGGAGGCGGAGGCAACCCCTTCCGGGTTGCGGGAACAGGAGACGTGGAAGACCCCTTCCGGGTTGCGGGATCAGGAGACGTAGACGGAGTCAACCCCTTCCGGGTCGCGAGAACAGGAGACGTAGGCAACCCCTTCCGGGTCGCGGGAACAGGAGACATGGAAGACCCCTTCTGGGTCACAGGAACAGGAGACGTAGGCGGAGGCAACCCCTTCCGGGTCGCGGGAACAGGAGACGTAGGCGGAGGCAACCCCTTCTGGGTCACGGGAACAGGAGACGTAGGCGGAGGCAACCCCTTCCGGGTCGCGGGAACAGGAGACGTAGGCGGAGGCAACCCCTTCCGGGTCACGGGAACAGGAGACGTAGGCGGAGGCAACCCCTTCCGGGTCGCGGGAACAGGAGACGTGGGCGGAGGCAACCCCTTCCGGGTCGCGGGAACAGGAGACGTGGGCGGAGGCAACCCCTTCCGTGTCGCGGGAACAGGCCACCGAGGCAAGGGGATACACTGGGGGGCGGGACCGCCAAGCCGACACCCTCGGGGGCCGGGACCGCCAAGCCGACGTCCTCGGGGGCCGGGACCGCCAAGCCGACGTCCTCAGGGGCTGGGACCGCCAAGCCGACATGGCCACTACTCCCCCCCAAAAATTTCTTGGGGGTCTTGTGTGGAGTAGCTGGCGGGATCAGTGGAGGGAGGTCAGGGGCTGTGGTGTTGGCCTCTGTAGCAGTCCGGGAAACCCAGGTAGAACAGACAGACACATTCCCCTCTCGGCTGCCCCTACCATGCCAGCTCCCCCTCATGTGGAATACAGGGAGCTCCCAATGGTACTTAAGAGCACGCCGAGAGTTCTGCCTTGGGTTAACTGTCTGTTCCAACCGACCTACCTCGCCTTTAGCAGCAGGTTGCTCCTTCCTGCATCTTGGGGTAAGGCGAGTAAGGTCTTGGCGCCTTGCAGGATTCTCTTGACAATAGGCGGCCAAGCGAAAGATATTAGCAATGACCTGTTTGTCATATGGAGAATAACATGTACCCACAGCGCCAGGGGAGTTGTTGTCATTGGTTAGCAAAGACTGCGACATGGAAGACTCAAACTGCATGGGAGCAGTCTGTGGTCTGTCCCAGCACAAAGACTTACCAGAGCCCTGCTCTCTAGCTGTGTCCTTGGATGGGAAGTCATTATGTAACGAATGAGAGCTAAGAGGCGGACACAAAAGCTGAGGAGAGCAGGGTTTAATGGCTGGAGTATTAACATAGGGGGTAAGAGGGTGACGAGGCATACTAATAAAATACAAACTATCACAAACCAAGAACTGATAACCAGACAGGATGACTCAGAATACAAAAGACAGAGGAAAAACAAATACAAGAACTCAGAACAAGGCCAATAAACATAGAACAACTTACAAGGCAGTCAAGGAAGGAGGGACAGACAAGACAAGGTGAACAACAGAAGACACGGATCGGACTAACTGGGGAACGGATCTAAACAAGGTTACACAGAAGACAAGGACAGGACTGACAGCGGGACGGGATTCATATGTGACACACACAACAAAAAAAATACAAGGAAAGGTTCAAGTAACGGGGTTTAAAAGCAAACTACAACAAAAAATGTTTATAGGCCTACTTGCCGAGACGCACCGAGACGAGACGACACGACTGAAACGACAAACATTTTTTTCGCCTTACACGTTTTAAATGGTATGCCATGTTGGTTGTTGTTGTGCAAAATGAAAGACATTGATGACATAACTTGCACTTTACTTTGTTTGATTCATCTTTGTTTTTCAAAATACTTTTAAAGTGCTGCGCATATTCTGTAGCGTGTTCAGCTCCGCTCGTTTGGATTGTGCAACAGCAGGGTGTGAATTATTAATGTGTAGTAAGGAAGATGCCTATTGTTAATGCGCAAACATCATTTAAAAATATTTATTAACAGAAATTAGGATGGTTTTATTTGACAAAAGGCTATATATAACGAAAACAAAGACATTTAATGTAACAACTAATGCTTAGCTGCATTCTTAGGCACCCCCATGCAGTTAGAATGGTACATTCGACTATGACGTTCATAGTTGACTAGGGGGTATAGTCGACTATAGTCGAATCAGCGACTATTGCAGGTCACCCCTACATGTGACAGACGTGACAGAGTCTGGAGACGCCGTGGAGAGCAATCTGCTGCCTGCAACATCCTTCAGCATGACCGGTTTGGCAGTGGGTCAGTAATGGTGTGGGGAGGCATTTCTTTGGAGGGGCGCACAGCCCTCCATGTGCTCACCAGAGGTAGCCTGACTGCCATTAGGTACCGAGATGAGATCTTTAGACCCCTTGTGAGACCATATGCTGGTGCGGTTGGCCCTGGGTTCCTCCTAATGCAGGACAATGCTAGACCTCATGTGGCTGGAGTGTGTCAGCACTTCCTGCAAGATGAAGGCATTGAAGCTATGGACTGGCCCGCCCGTTCCCCAGACCTGAATCCGATTGAGCACATCTGGGACATCATATCTCGCTCCATACACCAACGTCACGTTGCACCACAGACTGTCCAGGAGTTGGCGGAGGCTTTAGTCCAGGTCTGGGGAAAGATCCCTCAGGAGACCATCCGCCACCTCATCAGGAGCATGCCCAGGCATTGTAGGGAGGTCATACAGGCACGTGGAGGCCACACACAATACTGAGCCTCATTTTGACTTGTTTTAAGGACATTACATCAAAGTTGGATCAGCCTGTAGTGTGTTTTTCCACTTTAATTTATGGAATTTAATTTGTGTGTGGCTCCAAATCCAGGCCTCCATTGGTTAATCAATTTGATTTCCATTGATGATTTTTGTGTGATTTTGTTGTCAGCACATTCAACTTTGTACAGAACAAAGTATTCAATGAGAATATTTCATTCATTCAGATCTAGGATGTGTTTGTCACAGCCTCCAACCCGGGGAACTCCAATTCCCAGCATGCTCCACCACAAAGGCGGAGATCCGCCTCCCCAGAGTATTAGCCAGCTGCAACCTATTAGCTAGTTCTATTTAAGACCTGTCATGCTTATGCATCGTTGCGAAGTATTGCTGACATTCTATTTGAAAGCGTACCAAGCCTTATTCGTATCTGATTCTATGGTTTGACCTGTTAAGTGTTAAGTGACCCGTATTTCTCCCTCTTGGATTTGCCCTCTGGTACCTCTGCTTGGTTGGATTGCTTTAGTGTACGAACCTGGACTGCCCTCGACCTCTCTTTGGATTTCCCTGTTATCATTAAACCTTTATTTATTTGAAGTCTGCAAGCGTCTGTGTTGCGTCATGTTTCCAGCGTCAGTGTTATTTGAGTGTTCCCTTTATTTTTTTGAGCAGTGTATATTGTCATATAAAAAATTTAATGTTAATAAAGCTATTGGCAAACAGAGCTAAATCTTAAATGATATAAAAGTGTTTAAAATGTCAAAGGACATTTAAATGTTGTATGGTTTCCTCTATTTAGTAGTCAATTTTAATTATCTATTTACCTATTTATTCAGGGTTGGCAACTTTTCAAGATCGCTTGGAGTGAGATTTGAACCTGGAGGGGGTGGCGAACATTAATTGTTGACGGGGGGGGGGCGGGGTTAGCGAACGTAAGTTGTTACCGGGCGGCCTGTAAAATGGACACAAATTAAGTATTATATCAAGATCGATGGCAACCCTGATTTATTTATTTATGGGTATTATGCTTCTTATAAAACCCATGGTTTTAACACTTCAAGCAATCATTGAATGAATCATTTCGAATCATTTCGACTATATGTATAAATATTTACTTAATTAAGTTTAACTGGTGCACGCAGTTACAAAATTCGAGAGGCGCACGACCTTGCGAATCGACAGCGTGCGACGCCCTCGCGCACGGGCAGAGCCAGTGCGATTACGTCATCTTTGCCGCGCTGACCCTCGCCGCTTGAGTGCGCTGCAGTGACCATTGATCTATATTACTATGGAGTCAAATTAGGGTCTTTAATGGTGACGAAAAAAAAATAATATCGCAAATATAAGTTTAGCATTTTACGTTCCTAATTTGTTTCTGCAATACTTTCCCTCTTTTGCGTTTCTTTCTTTTCTTTGCGTTTCACATTTTATGTTGCTGCTTTTTTTTGCAATACTTTCTCCCTTTTGCGTTTCTTTCTTTTGTTTGCGCGTCACTGCTTTTCTTTGCGTCTCGCATTTTACGTTCATAATTTTTTTTTGCGCGTCTCTCTTTTCTTTGCTCCGGTTTTACCCTCTGTGTGGGGGCCGGGAAAGAGGCGTGGCCAAGAGCGAAAGGCGTGCTGTGAACGTTCAACGTTCAGATGAACTGCTGCTGCAGTGCATCTGGTGTTAAAGGAAGAGAGAGGTCGGGTGTGTGCAAGGTGGTGGCGCATTTCAGGGCATTGTTTTTGTTCGCTCAGGTTTTCAAAAGATCATTTCAAACCGACCTCAGTAAAATGTTAATAATAATAATATATATATATTTAAACGAAGTTTTAAAAGGGCACTTTCGTTGATAAAGGGCAGAGTTGGTGGTGCTTTAGCACCTGATGTCTATGTCTGCACGCATATACCTGTGGTCCAGCTGGGCGACTGTCTGCCATGATACCAGTAACCAAATTGCCGCTCTGTGTGACGGTTCAACTGATGACGCTGTACGTTCACAGCACGCCTTTCGCGCACTGTGTAAAATGTAAAATGCAAAATGCTAATCTTATATTTGCGATATTATTATTTTTTTCGTCACCATTAAAGACCCTAATTTGACTCCATATATTACTGGATTGGACATCGCCTGTTGCCGCTATAGCTAGCGATGCGCCGCCCTCTGCGCCATTACTATGCATTGAGTCATGTCAGCAAAGCAGTGTAGTTCCTATGTGGGATGTGCATCCATCTGTCACAAAAACAGTCCTAGCGCCCTTATTTCTTATCCGATTTTGATAACATATGGCTTAAATTAAAGGTTAGAATATTGCCGATGTTGTGATATGTAAAACTTAGTATTATCCCAAGAGATAAATGTATAAGCAGTCTGGGAAGTTTTTAATTTAGGTAAAATTTTAACAAAACCCTGCATAAAGCCCTTTTCTTTCACCTGGCTAAAACTAAACACATGTATGTCATATTTTTGATATTCAATCATAATTATGGTAAAAAATTGTAACTAAATAACTTTGATAAGTTTTAATTGTGATCACAATTCTAATATTGAAAGTCAAATTTATGAGTTTATCTCTTTCTCAACTCTCCCCTTTACAGCTGTAGTTTTCATAAATTCTTTAAGTGCAATACCTCATATATGTTCAAGTGTAATATGAGATGGCATTAGTGTGGAGGAGCATCTTTGAGCACTACATGACTAAATGTGGGTGAAATTAATTATGAAATTATGATAGAGAAAATAATGAGTTTGAATCTGAAATTTATGACAAAATTTGTCGGATTCTTTTTACCTTCAAGTAGCAGAAAAGAGCTTACACAATTCAGTTCCCCACAAATACATAGATAAATTGACCTGACACAAAATATACAATTTTCAAAATCATTTATTGCAGCCACTTCTCATTGGCTACAGAATTTCATCAACTTTAATAAAATATTTATTATTATTAATATGGTCTGGAAGGTTGAAAATCTGTGGCACTGCTCCTTCTCTAACGTGCCCTCTTCAGTGTACGGTTGATATCAGTGGGCAGTGAGCACTGCATATCCCTGCTGTAGATGACGGTCCTCTCAGATGTCCACACTTTCTGACCCACAATTTGTACAGCTCATATTTTCTTTGTTTGTTGGGAAATCTGTGTAGAAAAATGGCATTTATTTAAAAAACCTGTATTAACCTGGGGTGAGTTTCCAAAAACGTTCTTAGCGCTAAGTACTTCGTAACCTCGTTCTTACGTATGAACGTTTTGGGAAACTCACCCCTGTTGATTAAAAAAATAATTATGACAAATTTAATTGACATTGACATAGATACTCTCTTGTGTGAGAGAGTATCTATGGGACATGCCAACTGGACTGAACATCGGTCCCAGTAATACAGATTTAGAGATAATTTTAATTAACATCGTATTTACAAAATTATCCTTACATGATAACAATATTAATAACAATACATTGTAATTTGTTGGAACAGAAAACTTGTTTTTAAGTGGGTTTACTCGACATAGCTTTATCAAAATCAAGCTAGCATGGACAGTCAACATCCCTCATCTCCGCTATTTTTTTAAAAATAAAAATTGTTTTACTGACCTGTGAAATGTTATACCCTTTGATCTTGTGATATTGTTGTCATAGTTTTGACAATTTATTGCAAAACATTGAGTCCCTCTTTGGTTTTCCTTACGTGACTGTCTGCTAGATCTAATGTTTATGTCCATCCATGGATGGTCCTCAATGCACAACTCAATGCATAGTAATGGTGCCTGTGC
The DNA here is from genome assembly GCF_052324685.1 of Brachyhypopomus gauderio. NCBI lineage: Eukaryota > Metazoa > Chordata > Actinopteri > Gymnotiformes > Hypopomidae > Brachyhypopomus > Brachyhypopomus gauderio. The sequence continues at coordinate 875,908 of NW_027506888.1, forward strand.
GGCGTATGCTAAGTCACGTGATGTCCAATCCAGTAATATAGATCATTGGCAGTGACTTCGCGGGCTACCGTTGCATTGTGGGGAATGTAGTGTTTGTGCTTGCAAAACACCATCGGGCGGCTGTGGCCTGTGGGCCGGTTCTAATAGTAATTAAATATCATCCAGGGGGCCATAGATAATCAATTCGCGGGCCGGATCTGGCCCACGAAAAAAACAGTTTATCCCCACTTTCATGTAGTGTACCGGGATACTGCTTTTCCCGATCTTTTTGCCGTTATTTTCGTTGCTCATGCTCCTTTCAGTCTGCTCCTCTTGAAAGTATATACGGAAGTAAGGCGGGAGTTTGTCGACGTCACATCAAGACGACATCAGTGATTGGTCAAATTTGCAGGAAAGTTGCGGTGATTGGCTGAAGTTGCAACACCGCCCTGAATTTGCGGGGTTTGCCTGAAGTTGCGTTGAAGTTGCAAATCGCAACATCACGACTTTCTGGAGGGTCTGTTCAGGACTTTTTTCCACTTCAAAGTAAAAACCTAAAACACTCGGATAAATGAATGAACATGGTAGGTTGGATTTATTCATCTTTGATTTATTTATTCATTTATTTACTTATTTATTTTTTAATGAATAAATGGACCCTTCCCTGTGGCCGTGCTGCTACGTTGTCTGCGTGTCGTTATGTCCATGTATGGTGTTCCGTGGGTGTGGGTTGTCCGTGAGCGTGTTCATAGTCGCACCTGTGCCTTGTATCGAGATCACGAGGGTAAGTGTTGACCGTCTATTTAATGTGCGTTCGCGCAGTGTCCTGTGCTCGTCTTTGTCTGAGTGTCACCCGTTTGTGTTTGTGTTAATTGTACGCTGTGTGCGTTGAAGTTTGTTTGCACTCAATAAAGTGATGCTTGAGTGTGCGAGTTGGATTCCGTGCCTCGTCCTTCCGCCCGCACCCCCGCGTTACAGAAAAATGAGCCGAAACCAAGACGAAGCCAGGACGTTCGTCCCGTGCCAAGAAGGGGAAGAGGGCAAGCCGACACCACCACCCCACTTCCCCTGTATGATGCCACGATGCTCCCGCAACAGAGGAGGAGCTCGAGAGGGACCCGGTATGCACGTCCTTGCTGCATTACACACGGGAGACAACGGAGGAGTCGAAAGCGGAGCTTTACCGCCAGGCTGCCCAGCGAGCTTGGCGGTTGGGTTTTGGCTCCCTGATGAGGGACTCCTTTCCCCTGGCAGCTGGCAGACAGGGGTTTCCCAGAACGTCGTCGCTACGCCCCCCGGAGGACCCGTTGGTGATGTATGCGGGGATGGTGGGCGTGACCACTCCCGAGGAGGAGTTTGGGAGTGAGGACTCGGGAGAGGAAAAGACAGACGGTGGAGCCAGCTACTCCCCGTCAGTAGCCTCTGCTCCCACGGAGTGTTACGGGGAGGACGTGAGTCCCCCGCCGTCGGTGTACTCCGCCCCCACCGTATACTACGGTGAGGGGGAAGACGACGTCAGCCCTCCTGCGTCTGAGTGTTCCGTCCCCACCTTATACTACGGTGAGGGGGAACGTGACGTAAGCCCTCCTCCGTCCGACCACTCTGAGGGTGCGTCACACTCGGAGAGGGTAAGCCCAACGCCGACAGACTACGCCGGTGAGACCGTGAGGGAGAAAAGGCGTGCTGAAGACGGCGTTCCTCTTTCCTACCCCGTGGGCAGTCCGATGGACTGCTCTCGGGCCAACACGCCGGAGCAGCCGATGAGTTGGAGTTCGGGCGGCTCTGAGCGGGAGATGGAGGTGGAGGAACCCACACACGGGACACGGCCGGCAGAGCGACCACCCAGAGGAGGCAGGGGTCCCCTAGGGGGAGTTCGAAGGGAAGAGACGGAGAGGCGGCATGTGTACCCTGCGCCACGTCCTCCCAACAGCTTCCCCGGCGACGGGACGCGCGCCCACCAAGAGGGCTGCTGGGGCGTCCGCCGTGGGCGGGGGATCCGCGCCGAGGGCGGAGGGAGTACCGCCCACTGCAGCGCCTGCAGGCCAGGGGGCGTTTTCTCCCTTGGCCGCTCTCCTGGCTATGATAAACGTGCCCCCGTGTCTGTCAGTACCTGTGTTTGTGTCTGTCCCAGTGTTTCTCCCGAACTCCCTGTTCCCTCTTGTGCCCTTTATGTTTAACGTACCCGTCTGTGTGTTTGTTGCTGGGCCGTTGTTTAATGTTTTCTCCCGTCTTCCCAGGGAGGGTGTTCTAGGGCTGTTCGTGGCAGTTCCCACCATCGGGGGAGACTGCTCTCGGAGGCTCGTGGTCCCGGCGGCTCCAGACCTGCCCGTAGGTGTTGGTTCGGGGCTTTCCAGCTGCGCGAGACACTCCGGGAGTAGCGAGCCCCTGGTGGGGGGTTCTGTTACGGTGACAGTTCCGGACCCTTCCCTGTGGGCGTGCCGCTACGTTGTCTGCGTGTCGTTATGTCCATGTATGTAGTTCCGTGGGTGTGGGTTGTCCGTGAGCGTGTTCGTAGTCGCACCTGTGCCTTGTCTCGAGATCACGAGGGTAAGTGTTGACCGTCTATTTAATGTGCGTTCGCACAATGTCCTGTGCGTCGAGTGTCACCCGTTTGTGTTTGTGTTAATTGTACGCTGTGTGCGTTGAAGTTTGTTTGCACTCAATAAAGTGACGCTTGAGTGTGCGAGTTGGATTCCGTGCCTCGTCCTTCCGCCCGCACCCCCACGTTACAGAAACGTTAGAGAACATTAACAAAAAAAAGTCACCGTCAGTGCACATATTGAACTGTCAGACAGGCACTGTGCAAAATGTCAAAAATATTTTAAATAAAATATGCCTGCCTGAAAATATTTTAAAAATTGGCACACAACAGCAAAAAAAAGATAAGTAAAGGTTCAAGTAATGGGGTTTAAAAAGCAAACAACAACAAGACGCATCACGATGAGACGACACGACCGAAACGACAAACGGCTGAACTGGTTTTTTTTTTCGCCTTGCGCGTTTTAAATGGTATGCCATGTTGGTTGCTGTCGTGTGAAATTAAAGACGTTTATGACATGCACTTTACTTTGTTTGATTCATCTTTATCTTTTTCAAAATACTCCCACACTTTTGAAGTTTTTTTAGTAGCCATTATAATTTCGGCAGATGCTGGCTATCCTGTAGCGTGTTCCGCTCCGCTCATTTGGATTGTGCAACTGCAGGGTGTGATTTATTAATGTGTAGTAAGGAAGAGGCCTATTGTTAATGCGCACATTTATTAACAGAAATTAGAACGATTTTATAACAAAAACAAAGACATTTCATGTAACTAATGCTTAGCAGCATCCTTGGGCATCCCCATGCAGTTGGAATGGTACATTCGACTATGACGTTCATAGTCGACTAGGGGGTATAGTCGACTATAGTCGAATCAGTGACTATTGCAGGTCACCCCTATTAGCTAGCATATTTTGCTAATGTGAGGGGATTTAAAGTTAGCTAGCTGGCTACTCAAATATCACTGAATATAACCGAGTCACTAAATGAAATGAACTGCAAAGAACGTGACCATAATGGTCTTTTACAATTTACTAGTTTATTTAAAATGGTATGTTTATTTAAAATGTCAAAAGTGTTGTTAACTCACTCACAAAAGGTAAAAACGAAGTTACTACAGCTGTCCAGTTTTTCTGTTGAGCGCATTCATGACCTTTGTTCTATTAGATGTCAATAACACAGCCATTTGCTGCCAATCACCTCATCGTCGCACTCTTTTAAGTAACACCAAAAAACTTACGGTAACGAAAAACACCGGGAGGGATAGTAACGGAAGGGGCTCTTCTAGTTCTGATAGAACATCACTGCCCAAAAATGTATTTGATGTATAATATAATTTCAAAGTTTGTCGTCTAGGTCAGTGTTTCTCAACCTTTTTTCAGTTGTGGCACCCTTTATATGCATGCAAAATTTTAAGGCACCCCAGTTTACAATGCCCTAAAAACACAGGCTTGCCAACTTTTGAAGATCGCTTGGAGTGAGATTTGAACCTTGAGGAGGTGGCGAGTGTAAATTGTTGATGGGGGGGGGGTGGGACGGTGGTGGCGGTGAACGTAAGTTTTCGGGGGGGTTACGTAAAATGGACGCAAATTAAGTATTATATCACGATCTATCGATCGCCAGTGGTTGGCGCCAGAGCGAACTCTTAACTCATTGAATCATAGATGTGGATCAGAGGTAAATAAACTAGATTTTTTTTTCTCGGCGTGAGAAATCGCAAGTGTGGCGTGAGAGCGTGTGAAGACGGTCAAATGCGTGTGTGAGAAAGTTCTTGAGATTGGACACACTGCAGAAGCAGTCAGAGGCCATGTCTGAGGAAAGGTCTTGAGATTGGACACACTGCAGAAGCAGTCAGAGGCCATGTCTGAGGAAAACATGCCAGGGAAGGTCTGCCAGCTCATGGACAAAGAGCTCCAATGCCAACAATAATACAAGTACTCTGCAAAACTACCTGAGTTTTGGCTGAAGGTTTTGTGTTTGTTTGTGTGTGTGTGTGTGTGTGTTTAGGGCATGAGATTATGTGTGTGATCACTGTGTGTTCACTCCATTTGGGTGCAGTGGAGAATGCAGAATTGGGATTGTTGCAACCCCCCCCCCTCCTATGTGTGTGTGATCACTCTGGGGTGTGTGTGTGTGTGTGAGAGAGAGAGAGAGAAAGAGAGAAATGGAGGGAGTACTAGTTTAGTTAAGTTGATAATAAAAGCTAGATTGTATTTCTGGTTGTCAAGGACACCAATTCCACTGCCGTCCTTCAGCGATGGAGTGCTTGTGCATTCGGTTCTTTTTAAATTCAGTAATTCTTTGTTGCTTACAAAAGGGGAAACGATACTGCATGTCAAACAAGACCCTTCATACAGCTCCATAGAGCTTCTTTTGTTGCATTTACGTGTGTGCAATTTGAACATTTTTTCAGAAGACTTCATGTAATTATCAGCAGTGGCAGTACATGCCCTGCCTGGAAATCGATCCTATAAGCCTACCAGCTCTCTGGTTCACCTTCTCTGCAGGAGTGTATAGCTATGTAGGAGGGTGAGGATGGTGACTGGCTTAAAGTTTAAACTGGCTAAGTTTAAACCTGAGGGAACAGGTGTGTGTGTGTGATGTGGTACAAATACATAATTGCCTCTGTCATCAGGCGAGGGGGTGCACCGGTCGCCCTCAGGTCCCCTTCACACACACACACACACACACACACACTGATATACAGGTGAGGGGGTGCACCGGTCACCCTCAGGTCCCCTTCACACACATACACACACACACTGATATACAGGTGAGGAGGTACACCGGTCGCCCTCAGGTCCCCTTCACACACACACACACACACACACACACACACACACACACACACTGATATACAGGTGAGGAGGTACACCGGTCACCCTCAGGTCCCCTTCACACACACACACACACACACTGATATACAGGTGAGGAGGTACACCGGTCGCCCTCAGGTCCCCTTCACACACACACACACACACACACACACACACACACTGATATACAGGTGAGGAGGTACACCGGTCGCCCTCAGGTCCCCTTCACACACACACACACACACACACACACACACACACACTGATATACAGGTGAGGAGGTACACCGGTCGCCCTCAGGTCCCTTGTGTCCAAATACCACACTTTTGGTCATAGCGTTTCCTAATTAGAGCGCTGAGTTCGTGTCGGAGAGAGATTAGGCAGGGCTTGAAGGATACATTTTAAATCCCGAAGGGTATGTTTATTAACACAGCACACGTGGAAAAAGAAAAGAAAAACTTGTAAAAAGAGAAAACAAATGAAAGTTCAAATTCTGGGGTTACCAACAGAGATTCAACTGCACCATAGCAGGTTAAAGCAACCTCTCCGTTACCGGCTTACTGCAGCCAGTAAGGAAATGGGATTCTAATGTCCCAATAACGACTCACCCCACCAGTTCCTACACACTCTAGAAACCAAACCACCCCCCTATTCCTCACTGCACTCTGTCCCTATAAACTCATAACCCCGCCCTCTGTCTAATTGGACCAAACCAATTACTGACTGGGGTGCGTTCACAGGGATATGCAATAAAATAACTTTAACATAAACATATACACAGGCCCGTTGACAGTCTTGCTGGGGCCCGGGACAAGAAAGTTTCACGTGCCACCTACCCCACCTAGTATATAATATAACCACACATCAAAGCTGTTTCTGACAGTTGGCTGGTTTATATTTGACGCGGCGCGAGGGTTCACACGGCGAAAATGACACAATCGTGGGATTGTCAAATTTTCAGTGGGAGGCGGGGGTGTATGCACTTAATGGAAAGTATGCAGATAGGTAAAAAACATATATATTTTAGCCATTGAGCTTATTTTGAGTACAGAATTTTATATTAATGAAAGATTTTAAGATTATTTAAAAATTCTGGTGTACGGGGGTACAGCGACAGGTGATGCCAAATATTACGGAGCCCGTAAGGTGACATCATGTAAAAAATATAGGCTAATAACGCCTGGCCACGACTTACTAACGGGTGTGAACGACTTACTAACGCGTGCGAACAAGATAATTAACGCGTGCGAACAAGATAATTAAGTATTACTTTATATAAAGCCAGGTTTACCTTCCTTGGGCAGTCAGTTCGCGAACATCCCCGGGATCTACTTGCTTTGCTGTGAAAAAATAAACTTTGTTGCCGCGTGTGAAAGGCGACATTAGTATCTCGTTCACATAATAAGTTGTGGCCACAAAAAATTATTATTTTTTTTACAAGATGTCACCTTACGGGCTCCGTAAAATATAGTAAAATCCATAAAAAAAAAATTTTTTGACTGTCTTGTCAATGGATTCAATGTATGGAGCCAGATCGTAAACGCGAGAAGCCGCTTTCGCCATTCCAGATGGCTCAGTCAAAACCATTACGTCTTAATGAACCAATAAATACATCAGCGGCGAAAATGAGTGTAAAAATACATGTTATTTTCTAACATGGGCTAAGGGTAGACTCAAACGACAAGAGTTTACAACTTCATCTTCAACCTTTTCAGCCCTGGTGCGAATGTTATCACACGTCCCTGGATTCACCAGTTACAACTACAGACACACTAGAAAAAAATCTTGTTTCTTATTTTATGTCACCGTTAACTACACGGGGTTGACGCGAACTTAATAGGCCTATCTATCTACCTATTTATCACAAGAGCTTGTGGCTCTGACAGTGTTCAACGCTGTAGCGAACGGCAGTAACTTTGTTTTACTGCAAAATATGAAAACGATTGAAACCATTAATAACCCAATTAAATCCACTGGGAAATGTACGATCTGGTAAATGTAGTGGTAAATGTACGATCTGGTAAATGTAGTGGTAAATGTACACTATTCTGCCTTGTCCCCGGTGTAGCACTAGGTCCTGCTTCTCGTCCCGCTTAGCAGTAAATGAATAACATGAATGAAGAACGTTTGTATGATTGAAACGCTATTTGGCCTCTATGAAGGTTCTGGGCGGAAACTGCTGGCCACTGTCATTGAAATAGCCGATTTCGGAAGTGCTCTGTTTGCTTATTAAGTCAATATGATAATTAAAATATATACATATAATCTCCCGACCCCCCCCCCCCCCCCAACAAAAAACTTATCGGATCTACACGATTCACGCAGGTCACCCTTTTCAACTTCAAAATGGCGAATTTCGCCGAAAGGTGACAGATTTTCATGCCTGATGCTATATAGGGCTCTTCTGGCCTGCATAAAGGAAGCCCTGAGAGGCGCCCGCACTCCCTTGCATTTCCCAAGTGCATTTCCCTTACAACTCAATTCATAAAGCATACAACAACATTAATTAATCAAATCACAGTCTTTGCAGTAATGGGGATGAGACAGGTTCTCTGACCTCATCACAGCCTCCCTCCACCAATCTTCTGCCCTCCCAAACATTGTCAGATCTATAAGGCAGAGGTGGGATTGAGCCTGGAGGCAGGTGATGGTGACATGCAGTATAGTGTGAACAGGTGACCCTCGGTGCTAGTGTGGTTGACAGGAGTTAGACACTGACCCAAAAAGTGAGCAAGACTATAAGAGACAGAAAGAGTTTGAGAAACATAGAGTGTGAATCGGTTGGAGACACGAGGAGGCATGACTACTATGTCTTACAGTAATTCCAGTCCTGCTGTCCCTGTATGATAAAATACTGTGGGGTTTCATGTTAATGGCGGGCATGAGTTCTCTAGGGGCTGGTTTCCATGGCATTTGTTTGGGAAGCTGTTGCATCTCCCCATGCTGCTGTCTTCCCAGACACTGTCCAGTGTCCGTTTGCTCCCTGATGAGTCTCATATTCCTACACTTCTCTGCTCAAATACACACACTTGAGGAGAGAGAATATTCTGAATGTGCTGTATGATTCTCTTTGCTCCTAGTGGAAGATAAGATTTCATTTTCAAGTAGAACAGAATGGGAAATCATATTTTCCTCCAGAGGAAGGTTTCCTCTGAAAATGATGCAGATCATAATTAGTGGTGGGACTTTAACGCGTTAATTTCGATTAATTAATTACAGGAAAATTAACGAACTAAAAAAAAATTACACATTTTAACACATTTAACGCATGAGACACTTTTGCACCATGGAATGTTTTTCAGTGCACGAGTTCCAGGCAGACAGATTATATGGACGCACACATTACAACCTCAGCAAAACATGTTGGGGCTAACGTGCAGGTCAATAATGATAACTTAGCTGCTAAATGTATTCCTAGTACGAGCAGTGTCGCCAGTCAACACTCGACCACATGTCGGGGTTCAAATTAAGAAACAAAATGTCAAAGTCCACATCAGACAAATTGACCAATTCACTGGCGAGATGGATTGTTGTGGACTGTAGACCGCTCTCTGTGGTCGAAGGCTTAAGTAAGACGCGGCAAGTTTAAACGCCTTCGCCGTTCGCAGTGTCGAGCGCTACGGTTTATGTAGGAGTGCTACAAATTGCGTCAACTGATGCAAGTTACGAACTGCCGTCCAGAAAGACAATGTCGAAGAAAATCCAGCAGCTGAATGATGAGGAAAGGGAAGTAAAACAGGTTATTGTGAAGAGCGCCACAAATGTGGCTCTGACTGGGGATCACTGGACCTCTGTTAGCAACAAGAATTATCTTGGTGTGACAGATCATATTATAGATGATGAATCTATAGATGATGAAGATCCAGTCATTTGCTTTGAGTATGCAGAAGACCACTTCTAGGCACTATGGAGATGTCTGTGGCAGAGGCCTGGGAAATTAAAGAAAGTCTACCATCTAAAATTATATTTAAAAACATCTGATTTACTTCAGTTCTTCTTATTCTTCCAATATCCTGAGCAAAACTCATTTTTGTTCAGAATTTCCAGTGTTCTGAAAACTGTTTGCTCTGTTTTCTGCACTCATCTATTGGTCTGTGTAGTAGACTGGTGGAAAAATAAACAAGATGTTGAGGTTTATGATTAGGTTTATGATTATGTTCATTGATTCATTCATCATTCAAACTTAAATTAATATTTCTCATGTAAAATATTAAAATGCGATTAATTTCAATTAATTAATTACAAAGCTTATAATTAATTCGATTAATTTTTTAATCGCGTCCCACCCCTATTTATAATACAAGAATGTTTGTCTTGTTAGATTTGTTGGCTTAAGACAATGTGTATGTGCCCAGACAAGTTTGTGCCCAAACCTCATAAAAAACTTTATATTTTTAAAAAGCTAAACTTAATGTCTTTAACATGTTGCCCTCACAGTTTGCTAAATGACGCAAATGCTGACTGACTCACACCCACACGCAAACACAATGAAGCACATGGAAAACTATAGATGCCTGTTTCTCCCTAGTGGTGAAAAAATATACTATAAATCTAAATATTATTATTATATTATATATATTATTTATATAGCACCTTTTACAACAGTTGTTATCAAACTGTTATACTACACACATCATCCTAAAAATACAAGCCCAAAGTTCAGAAGAGAAATCCTCATCCGTCTAATCGAAATGAGATTTGTGAAGTGTGCTCCAGTGAGGCAGAGAGACTTTGTGGTTTCGAGTTTATTCCTCACACTCTTATCTCTGTGCCACAGGAGGTGAACGTGCAGCCACACACAGCACTAGCGGTCAACAACACAGTTGTAAGAAACCTAAGTACTCCGACCAAGCCGGAGCAGATGTACCACACAGGCACATACACATTCATTTTCATGGAATGTTGGTGGTATAGCGTAGTGGGTAACAACATTGTGTCTCCCACAGGGGACCTGTACACACAAACACACAAGAGAAGTAGCATATGTTTTTCTATTTTCTGTGACTAAGTAGAATAAAGCTCTCTCTGACAAATGGCATAATACAAAAGAGTATTGAAATTAAGGGACCATCTCTAAAGATACACATCTAATAGGAAAATATATTTATTCAAAACGTTTTCTTTGGATCCTATATTTTTGACGTGTTTAGTGGTGGTGCTGTTCTCCACTGGAAGTACAGAACAGCACCCCCAGTGGCCAGTACCAGGCAGTGCAGACAGAGGTAACTTCGGTCTAAAGTCTTTCCAAGCTCTCTACACATGGTCAGTGTGTTCTTCTCCTGCCGCAGGCCTTGTAGGAAATGGCGCACGTGATTCAGCTCCACCTGTAGTGTGATGGCACACTCCTCTGCCCTGAAACATGCACACACCCTACTGCCCCCTAAAGGGAGGCAGGACAATTCATAAAGATGATGACAAGCAGACATATGAGAGAACAACATGGACAAAAAAAGAATGTCATTTTAGCATGGCTAGTTAAACTCGCATAGCCAAACTTACCATCTGTCTCAGGTATCTCCCACTGACTGCTCCCTACCAACTTCCATTGGCGGGAACAAATACGCTTCCTTATCCATGAATCGCTCCCATTGACCAACTGGAACAATACAACTGTTTCTATGGAGCTGAAGGCCAGAAGTGCCAGAGATCCAAACAGATAGATTTCTGAAATATAAAAAACAGGGATTTTTCAAAAGGTTATTTACTAAAGACATGCTATAACGAACTCCTTCTGTCTGTATGCATATCCAAATCTTTTTTTCTAGCCTACGTTAGTGCTGGGCGGTATGACCAAAATTCTATATCACGGTATTTTAAAAAATTATATCGGTTTCACGGTATTTGACGGTTTTTCCCCTCGTGCGTTATGTGTTAACTACATTGATTACGAAAAGAATTACTGCAGTTAAGAGTACCCTACTCCACTGTTAGTAAAATGTCTCCAACTAAGTATTGTGGCATAGGAAGAAGAAGCAGGAAACCGATCCAACGAGGCTCTTTTATCTAAATTGCCTTAGCGACGTAATCACGCAGAACAGACTCAAACTCATACAGCGCATGAGGGAATGGCATTAACAACAGGAAAACACACACACGACAGGGAACAACTCATACAGTACAACTACATAAACCAATAAGGGAGGACTCAAGCTACATAACACACATAACCAAATACATAACTAATAAATACATGCACCAACATTACACATAACAGGAACCAATACCGGAGCCGTAGGGGCTCATGGGATATAGCGCCATCCCCCTTTGGACCGACGCTACAGTATTACATGTAATACAGATTTGCATGGCCTCATGATCAGTTTTCAAATGGTAGCACTAAAGTAGTGAATGAATCATATAGCATGACAGTTGCAGTAAAAATACAAAACGTTTAATTTTTTTAAATTTCTTTTAATGTGATAAAAAGCGAATTATTTCGACCATATGTGTATTTGTATAAATATGTAAATTAATTAAGCTGAAGGTGCTGGGAAATATGGAAAATGGACCTTGAAAGTGCCGTACAAGTGCTTGAATTCCACCTTGTAAAGGTGTATGAACCCTGCAAACATAACAGCGCAAAACACAGCGCTGAAGAGCGGAACGCAACCTCGACACGCCACAGCAGAGATCCCGCGATTGCTACATGTATTTTCCAGATTATAAACCGCTACTTATTCCCTCACGCTTTGAACCATGCAACATATAATGAGGTGTGGCTTTTCTGTAGATGTTTCTTCACCCATCAGGGGTGGAGCAGAAAGTGAATCAGGTGGTAGGACAAAGTTGTAAATCAAAGAAGAAAGTGCTCATTTTCATTTAACTCATGCAAGCAGCAGGCACGACGGAGAAATTTTTCCAAACGAACGTGTCGTGCCGAATTCCGACTCCCCTCGTTTGCACACGCATAGACGCTACAGATGATATTCGGGAGTTACAGTGATTATTGTAACAATATCATTGTTAAATACGTACAAGAGAGAGAGCAGAAAGAAACAATTATAACTTAGTTCATTGAGCACTCTAGTTTTGTCCTAACTAGATATTTAGACGTAATACTGCGAAGTCATGTGGTCAGAGGTGAACTTCGGTATAGCCAGTGTGTATTGTATTTAAAATAATTAACACCCTTGAGCCAGTGTATCTTTGGACATAGATAATGCCGTTTGCTGTGATAGATAAAGTCTAGCTCTTATTTATGCATAGATACATAAATCGTCAATATAATCTGTAGCGTCTTTATGCGGATAAACGAGGGGAGTCAGAATTCAACACAACACCGGCTAAAAGCTAAAACTGTCGCACATGAAATGCTACAGGCACCGTTCAGAAACTGATCAGTTCAGTTAAATGTATTCAGTTCAGTAGATATATGCAGCTTTTAGCTTATAGCTTAGCGGCTTTTTTGCTTATAAAACATTTTCCATTTTTTTTACATTGTAGGTGCAGCTTATATTGAGGTGTGCTGTATAGTCGAGAAAGTACGGTACTTCCTGACAACAGACACGGCTCCCTTCTTTGGCAAAAGTTCCTTTGGGGCATCAACTTTTACTTCAATGTTTGGTAGAATTTATGGTTCAGAACATCCCTCGTTTTCAGCAAGCTAGATTTGCGCTCTGTTGAATGTTTGCTTAGCGGCGCAGCAATAAAACGCGTCCCGTGAGAAACAATTAACAACCGCGCTGCGTTCCGGACACGCGAAGGTTATTTAAACCGGTGTGGCCGGTTTATGAAAAATTCTTATGATAACAAAAATAAACACCGGTTTTCGGTGTGAACCGGTATACCGCCCAGCACTAGCCCACGTATCAGTAACGATGTTCTCTGTATTATTGTGCTGTTATCAACTTTAACAGTATTTGGTTCTTGATAAACTGCTTGATAAACTTGTAGATAAACTAAATTTGGGTTTTAATTAATGTAGGTAAATTAAGGCAACTTCTGTTAAGAAGTGCATGTCACATTACGTTGCATCATTTCAGTCACATGACCCTCTTGTAACTACATAAGGGGAAGAATTAAGAGAGTAAGTGTGTAAAGACCACAGTGCTGGATTTAACAAGCATTGATGATTCATGTATAGATCCCAATTAGTTACTAATTTAAAGTTATTATCAACACAGACCATGTTAGACTGCTATAATTATAATCACTTTAACTCTGCAGCCATTTGTCATTACCAGCGTAATTTATTTATTTATTCTGCACTCTTACCAGCAATGTACCTCCGTTGAGATGTTGTTTTTATTTTATTTAACACTGTTGAAAGAAGGATTTCTTTTATCTGTCCAATTTACAATAACTATATTTCTCTTGCTTTCTCTCTCTTAAGTTCCCTCACCAATTAGAGGCAGTTGAACTGTGAAGGGGGGGAAAAGGGTGAAGATGACAATGATGAAGATGAAGTGTCCAGAGTAGATGGTGACCATGACACCGAGGCGCTGCTTGAGGTAGACAGGGATGAGGAAGGCCAACAGGTCCAGGACCAGCAAGAGAGCACTGGGCAGCAGCAGAGTCACCATGTAGAGGAGAGGAGTTCTACGCACACAGATCTACACACACACACACACAAATATATAGTCACCATGTAGAGCAGAGAAGTTCCACACACACACACACACACACACACACACACACACACACACACACACAAAGATATAGAGTCACCATGTAGAGCAGAGAAGTTCCACACACACAGATCTAGACACACACACACACACACACACACACACACACAAAGATATACAGAGTCACCATGTAGAGGAGAGGAGTCATATGCACGCACACCTACACGCACACACACACACACAAGATATAGAGTCCCCGTGTAGAAGAGAGGAGTTCTACACACACAGATCTACACACACACACACACACACACAAAGATATAGAGTCCCCATGTAGAAGAGAGGAGTTCTACACACACAGATCTACACACACACACACACACACACACACACACAAAGATATAGAGTCCCCATGTAGAAGAGAGGAGTTCTACACACACAGATCTAAACACACACACACACACACACACACAAATATATAGTCACCATGTAGAGCAGAGAAGTTCCACACACACAAACACACACACACACAAATATATAGTCACCATGTAGAGCAGAGAAATTCCACACATACACACACACACACAAAGATATACAGAGTCACCATGTAGAGAAGAGTCATATGCACGCACACCTACACACACACACACACACACACAAAGATATAGAGTCCCCGTGTAGAAGAGAGGAGTTAGGGTTCTACACACACACACACAAATATATAGAGTCACCATGTAGTGCAGAGACGTTCCACACACACAGATCTACACACACACAAAGATATACAGAGTCACCATGTAGAGGAGTCCTAAGCACGCACACACACACACACACACGCGTGCGCGCATGTTCCCACTGACCTGCAGTCTGATCACAGAGGTGTTGAAGTACTGGGCAGTTTGAAGTGGAGAGACCACAGAGAGAGAGACAACCTCCCACTCTCCTCTAGAGAAGAGACCAGCCTCATCACTTCCCCAAGAAACCTCCACCTCCCTCGCTACGAGAGGGACAACAGGGAACAGATTATTCTTGCAGTTGCTTCTGCAGGTGTCTAATATTCAGTTGGATTTGAGTTGATGCTTGTGTGCGTGTAGATGTGACCATGCATTAGCACATGCACATGTGGCGTAGTCTGTACCTGTGTGTGACTGAGATAGGAAGGTGAGATTACACATGTGCTGGTCAAGAGGGAAGTGATAAAGATTAAGTGGACAGCTGGACTCCAAAAGGCGGGGTTTTCGTATCTCCACCCACCCATCATGAGTGACGGACGCATGACTGAACTGAGGCTCCGCCTCAGTATTTGCCCTAAAGATGAAGATGAGACAAAGATAGAGAACAAATCAACAGAGAACACCCCCATGCATTGCTGTAGCAAACACATGTTTACACAATCAACAAACAACAAAGTCTCTGCTGTTAGAAAAACATTTGGTTCCTGCACAAAAGATCACTAATATCACCCTCTGCTGGTGATTACCTAGTATTGCATTCGATTAATCTTTCTGTGAGAAAAGAGAAGGTACTCACATCTCATATAATATAATATCAGGAACCCAGATTCTATGTGCAGGAATAGTCACTCTCAGCACCCCACCATAGTGAGAAGGGTCCCACTTCAGTCTTTCATCCCTCCATCCCTCCAGTGAGAGAGACAAAGAGAGGGTCAGGAAATTTTAGTTTTCAGCTCTGTGAAAGGAAGACTCCACTTCACACAGTGATGTACCTGGGTGTACAGGACATAGAGAATCAGACGCTCATTCTTCTCATCCTGTAAGGAAAAGGACAAACTTTGACATTCAGTCAAGAAATAGACCATAATAATTCTCTGATCATTTATAATGATTCACTGATTCATTGATTCACTGATAATGTTCATTATTTCATCCCTCCTTCTTTTATCTCTGTCTCACCACTCCAAGAACACTCAAGACACTCAGGTCCACTCTGACAGGCACAGAGCTCCTCCAATCAACAACTGGTCTCAGCTTAGCTGACTCCACCCCTAGCAGACCATCCAACCATTGGTCAATGGAAACGTTCAACAGCTTGTGAGTGTTGGACATACTCCCTGTTAACCAGCAATAAATGAAAGCAGTTACAAACTGAATGAAAAAAAAAACTATTGTCAGCATGTGTGTGTTTGCGTGTGTGTGCGGGTGTTTGTGTGTTTGCCTGTGTGTGTGTGTGTGTGTGTGTGTGTGTGTAGATAGATGCGTAAGTAGTACCATGGACCAAGAGCAGGATAAGTAACAGACGCTGGTAATCTAACTTCAGCAGTATGAACACCTTCCCCATTTTGAAAAGGTCCTGTTCCAGTTGAACACAATCTTTAGCACCAGAATATTTTAGTTTTAATGTTCACAAAGAATAATATATTTTTGTCTAAACCTTCCTGTAGAAAAGTTATAGGTACTCAGGAACTTACCTGCAGAAGTCTGAAAAAAGCACTTCAGCAGCTTAGCACCGCCCTTTGGCCTCTGGTCACTACAGCAACAGCAGAATCTCTTTCATAATATCACTGATATCCAAATTTGCACTCACGCTCACAGGTAACACAGAGCTAGTTGCATTTGAATATCAACCCACATCACTCCTCACAGGAGTTGAGAAGCGAAAGCAGGATGGGTAGTTTTGAGAGAGTGGTGAAGAGGCAAACACATAACGAAGAAGAAATTATGTGGTGATGAACGGATGGTGCTATGGCTTTGTGGATATCTCTGCTAAGTGTTTATCTGTCAACAACAGGTAATTAAAACATGCAGCATGCCTTGTTTGTGTTAATAGATTCTGTTCCACCTGTAACAGTTTTTCATCTGGCAGAAGGCTGATCATTATTGTAGTATGACCAGTGGGTATGTGACAGTGTACGGCGTGGACCTGGACCTGGTGTCTGTGGTCAGTAATATCATGCAGTTGTCCTCAGCCTGGGTTAGACCTGTGAGTAACTGGACGTCTCCTCTCAGTCTGGACCTGAATGTGCACATCCTCCACATAATCGATATAGTGAGTTACCACAGATACACACACACATGCATAAATATACACACACACACACGACCATGACACAGCCACACACATGCACACACACTCATACATACATGAACACACAAATACATACACCCATGCATGAACACACACACACACACACACACACACCCATGATTATATGTACATATGCATACATGAAAACACACACACACACTTAAACATTCATTCACTAAGCATCCAAAGAAAGGTCTTATCAACATACAACCCTAAAAGGCCTTTCTCCTAAAGTCAAAGCAAATTCCCCTCACCCACTGTTTCTGTTCTGCATATCTGGTCTGGAAACATTCAAACCATTATTTTACAATCTCCTTCCAGAATGAAAAGGAGGAATTGGTCAAACTGCACATTCGTTTAAGTCAGATAAGCACATGCAGCAGTGAATACAATGTGTGTAAGTTATGAAGTTCACTTCATTGGTGCTCCTGTTCTGTGATGTCCTTTCAAAACTGTTTAACAGCTGTTATCTCTACATCCATTTTATTCTTATATTCTTCTCTCTTTCTCTGTCTGCCTCTCTCATCTCTCTCTCTCTTTCTCTCTCTACATCTTTGTGTCTGTGTGTGTAGAGATGGAGGGATGAGTCTATGTTATGGGACTCCATGCTGTATGACGGTCTGCCGTATTTCACGGTGCCGTCCTCCAGATTGTGGTCCCCTGATATCAACATTAAAGAGGCGTAAGTTGAGGGGTCTGGTGATGCATCACTCCAATCTATTAAGATTATTTATGGCCTGTTATTTGTGGGTCCACAAGACTCTCAGGCAAGTCATAATTTTTGTTGGTGTGTGTGCTTGCTTGTGTGTGTGTGTTTGCATGTGTATTGTGTTTGTGTGCATCTGTGTATTTGTACAGTATTAGTGTCTCCCAGCAGCACGCTGAGGTCTACGTGCGGGTGGAGCACAGCGGATGGGTGAGCCGGGTGGAGGACCTGCTCATCACACTGCACTGTGACCTGAGGATGGTGCTGTTTCCCTTCGACCAGCAGCAATGCAACATCACCTTTCATCCACTGCTACACACAGGTAGGAACTCTCACACACATGCACACACATGCACACACACATACACACGTTAGAGATGAAGTAAGTAAGGTTAGTAAGATTATGATTATGATCAGAGTAAGATTATGGTCTCACATGGTGTTTGATGATGAATGAGCGTTCAATTTTTACATATGTTTATGAATAAGAACTGCATTTAGTCAGCAATGAAGAAGGTTTATGAATTAGGTTATATGTAACTATTTGACAGAAATTAACAACATGTTCTAGCAAACAATCTTTTTTTGGAATACTATTACAACACCGATCCTCATATCCACACAGTTCCATTACATATTAATTACAGCCAATTCTGTTGATATGTTTATGTTGATATGCATTGCAGAGCAAGATGTGATTTTAAAAGTGGACACTAGAGGGCAAATTGCATTTGACAACAGACCTCATGGTGAATGGGACTTAATGGAGATTAAAGTGTTCAGTTACAGCCAGAAACAGTACTCACATCTCTGCTTTCAGGTATAAGCAAACACACACACACAAAACAGCAGATCAATATTATTACCCTCATTCTACCCACCTTCCCTCTTCTTCCTTTTTAGTTTCTTGCATTATCTTTCTTGTCCTCTTGCTCCCTCTGCAGGTGGAGTTGGGACGGTACAGTCTGTTCTACGTGCTGAACCTGATGGTTCCCAGTGCTCTGGTCATGATGGTTGATGTGGCCGCGTTTGCCCTGCCAGTCAACTGTGCAGAGAGAATCCCCTTTAAGGCCACGCTGCTCTTTGGCTACACTGTCTTCCTCTTCCTCATCACCGACATTCTGCCACCGTTCCGGGACACAACCCCTGTGATGGGTAGGGTGTAACAACCCATGTGATGGGTAGGGTGTAACAACCCCTGTGATGGGTAGGGTGTAACAACCCCTGTGATGGGTAGGGTGTAACAACCCCTGTGATGGGTAGGGTGTAACAACTCCTGTGATGGGTAGGGTGTAACAACCCCTGTGATGGGTAGGGTGTAACAACTCCTGTGATGGGTAGGGTGCGCCCTTGAGATTGTTTGTGGGTGTGTGGGTGACTCACTAAACAGCAGATAAAGGCACACATACACCTTTGGCCTTTGCATTAAATCAAGATTTAATAGACCAAAAGTAAGTATTCTCATTTGTTTTTGGACTCATTCCTATATAAAGATTTACAGTAATCATATATGACCATCATTTCAGAAGTTTTTTTTTTTTTGGTTTATTTTTTTACATGACCATAGATCCTTTCATGTACTATATCACTTCTCATATACCGGTTTTTTTTTATTTGGTATATACATCCTGTGTAACCTGTAAATATGTTGTTTTAAATGTGAGATTTAAAATATTTTTTAAAATATTATATATATATATATATTTAAAATATATATATATATATAGTTTTATTTTATGTGTATGTGTGTGTGTGTTTGTGTGTGTGTGTGTGTGTAGGTGTGTATCTGGTGGTGTGTCTTGTACTGCTGTGTGTGAGTATGGGGGAGAGTATATTGTTGCTGAGACTAGGGCAGCCAGACTCTCACACACACTCCACTCTACTAGAAAGAATCGTACAGAGAGTGTATCCACACCTCCTACAGACAGATGGCACTAGTGAGCATCATCATGCCTACAGACAGAGCATCTGCAGAGGTACTAAAGGTTATATTACATATATATAATTTATAATATATAATTTATAATTGCCTGCTGTTAAAGCGGCTATGAAACTCATAATCTTGTTGGTCTGCCACTGTCTTCATCAGAACACTAATGCTCATATCATTACAGTCTAATACTAATACTAATGTACTAATGCTCATATCATTACAGTCTAATACTAATACTAATGTACTAATGCTCATATCATTACAGCTCCAAATCAGAAATTGGGCATTTTGTGGAAAAACAAAATGGCACTTACAATATACACCAAAACTCAGGTCCCATAAATCTGTTGTTATATTAATTTGTTTGTTTTCCTGTTTCATGCAGGTCTGAGGAGATCATTTGCTCTGGGCAATGGCAGGGCGGGACTAGGTGAGTGTGGGTGGGGCTGCATGACTGACAAGTTGAGGGAAGAGTTAGAGGTTGTAAGTGAGGAGCTGAGGATGCTAAACTGGAATAATGCTCAGCGCAGTTCCAGACTTCACCTGATGGAGGCAGTAGACCGACTGTGCTTCAGAATCTACACCTTCTTTCTGGCCGTGTTTGTGCTGTCTCTGGCACTGCTCTGGACTCTGAGCACATGACTGGATACACCTATCAACACCTAACAAACACTGTTCCTGAGAGGCTAGCTTAACTGTACACAGAAAATACAGTTGTAAAATAGCTCAACCTTTTATCAAATCGCAGGATGGTAACACCCCTTATTTATCCAGTTTGTAAATGAGTAAAAGCAAAATTTGCAATGGTGAATAATAAGTTTGACCCAAGCTCAACATCGGTAACTTCAAAAAAATAATAAAAAAAGAACAATTGCTTTGCTAACTTCGTCCCCAGTTCTTAATTCACTTTATTTGTACACTCTTTTTGAACATTTGAAGTCCATCATGCACAAATGTGGACAAATGTGTATAATACAAAGCTACAGAAGCCCCTATCTATGGTTTAAAGACACACAATAGATTCAACTCTATAGCAGAGCAAGTTCTCATAAGCAGTAATAGGATATATGTGCTGTTTAAGGATTCTACTTGTAATTATCTACACCTGGGTGAATTACCATGTGCTTTTCTGTCCCAGTCCTGGGACACTGCTGCTCACCATATTTGCTTGTTGGTTTTATCGGGCTTGGACATGCCTGGTCTTCCTGAGGTATTCCTGGTCTTCCTGAGGTGAGCATCAGCAGTTCCTCAGCACTGGGACAGAGAGCCATGAGGTTCAATACAAACAATGCACAAAAAATACAGCAGTTGATGAAGAGTTGGAGAGAGTTGACATAACAATCCTAGCGAGTGGCCTCTTTTCAGCAGCACAGACAGAGGCTGCCAGCGTCTCCGGGGTCTTCAGGGGTCATGCAGGGCAGCTTTTGAGCTTGGCCGAGAATGAAGAGGCCGTATAGAGGGGCTCGCAAAATGATGAAAGAGTAGGTGATGGGGAAGATGAAGCATTCAAAAGCTATACTGGGCAATATGCGGCCAAACGGGTAGGTGGCCACCACTGGGAAGAAGCTGATGGTGATGATGATGAAGATCATAAAGACGGTGCGGAATGCCTGTTTCTTAGCAGGGTGCAGCTCACGACTGGCTGGTCCACTCTGCCTGAGTGCCCTCATTACCGAAACATTGCAGAAGAGGATGATGAGGTAGGCAGCCACAAACGGGACGATGAAGATGTAGTCCTTTTGCTGGATGGTGGACATGACCATCAAGACACAGTAGGTCAGGGTTGCCACCCACACGAGGATGATGGCCACCAACCGATGATGCCCATTGCGGAGCTTCATAAACATGATTGGATGCACCACGGCGACGTAGTGGTCAAGGCATATGCAGATCAGTAAGAGAGGCGCACCAATCTCGTTCAGGCCAAACACAAAGATGAGATACTGATAGATGTCATTGTTGCTTATGAGGTAAATGGATATTGGGTCCAGTGGAAGGAACAAGCAATAGAGCGTGTCCAGTACAACCAGGTTCAGTTTGAAGATGTCAGGAGTGGAAAGTTCAACTCCTCCATGTAAGAGGAGGTACAACACATACATGTTGCTAGGGAAACCAATGACAGCTGAAAGAATCTCGATGAAATTCTGGAAGAAATACGCTGCACTGCACCAGTCAGTTTCATTACGGTCAGCATTGGTTGTCTGATTATAGAAGTACTGGAAACCAGTTTGATTGACAGTTGAAGATAAATTTGCAAGCATAATATTCATGTCCACTGTGGCTTAGAAAAAGAAGAAGAGAGTTTATATATATATATATATATTTTTTTTGTCTCTGCTATTTTATAGTGTTTGATAATATGATTAATTTCTATAACAAATAACACTCCAGAAAGCATTTCTTACAAGCTACATTAGGTAAAAAAGGAGTAAAAAAGCAGATATCTCTCAACAAATTTGAATATACAAGCATATAAATTTATTGCCCAAGGGTCATAAAATCATTATCTGCACAATCTAAAATGCAGCACTAAATATTTGCCATTATATATGGGCAAAATGTATTAGAAAGATTTTACACAAAATAAGCATTACATATTGAATATGGAAATTCATATTAGAAGAATTGTAACTGACTCACCAAGAGATGTCCTTCAAAAGTCAAATGATGAAAAACACACATGTACATATGTTTATATACTCAGACACTATGATGCCAACATTTCAATAAAAGCAAATATAACCACACGTCAGACAGGTGGTAATTTTTGCAATGACATTTGTGTGTATGTTTATGTGTATGTGTGTGCATTTGTGGGGTTGTGTGTGTGTGTGTGTGTGTGTGTGTGGTATGAGCAGAAGGCTTGCTGTGGTTTGGCCACTGTCACACTGTGCCCTGTAGTTTTGTTTATGACTTTGCCTGTCTGTACCTGTCCCTCCAGCTCTTTATGCTGGATGGTGTTGATTTATCGAGGTGTGACCTGTAGAAGAATTTTTTTTTTCACTGCTGATTTGTGACAGTTTTGTTTTCCTATCTGGGCTGTATGTATTATTTGGTTTAAGGTGAACTTTTCAGAGGTGTATAATCCAGGTTCAGAAAGTAAAAGTCCTCACCAGGATTTTGCTCAGGCTTCCTGGATTGTGTTGATTCCACTAATTTTACTAAAAATTGCTAATTAGAAAATCTAGCAAGCTTGAGCAAAATCCTGGTGAGGACTTTTACTTTCTGAACCTGGATTATACACCTCTGGAACTTTTATTTACATTTTGTCATCCCACACGATGTCCTACTCCAATTCCCAAAATTCACATCCATTCCAAATGAAAAGTGATAAATGAAAACTGGTTTTGTAGTTGTACAGGATAAACTGTCCACCCATTATAGTTTATTAGGCAGCAAATGAAGGAAGGAATGAATAAATGGAGGAATTAATGCAGGAATGAATAAATGGAGGAATTAATGCAGGAATGAATAAATGACTATAGTTGCTCACATGGAATGTGCAAGACAATGTGATATCCTACTTTAAAACTAAAGTTTTTTTGTTGTTACATTTTGATAATTTTATCCTAACTTGATTAAATTATTTGCAGGTTCACATTCAGTTACAGTAAGAAAGGGAATTTGTGAAGGTTTAGATCAACCAGTGGTCTCAACCATAGGTCAGAGGTGCGTCTCATGAACCTTTACTGTAATTGCCAAAAATTTATAGATGCTAAACACTGCAGTATCACAAAGTCTCATAATAGAACATGAGGCAATGTACGGGGTGAACAGCCAATAAGAGGAGTAAGACTGTGTGGTGTAGAGGGGTAAGACTGTAGTGAAGAGGGGTAAGATTGTGGTGTAGAGGGTTAAGACTGTGGTGTAGAGGGGTAAGATTGTGGTGTAGAGGAGTAAGACTGTGTGGTGTAGAGGGGTAAGACTGTGTGATGTAGAGGGGTAAGACTGTGTGGTGTAGAGGGGTAAGACTGGTGTAGAGGGGTAAGATTTGTGTAGATGGGTAAGACTGTGTGGTGTAAGGCTGAGGGGACAAAACAGTGAAATAAGGGCAACAATTGTGGACCATGTTTTTCATGTAAATCATGGTCTCACAATGGCTGAAGCTGGTTGCACCTGAATATTGGAAGAACAATCAATCATTGTTGAAAAACATTTCATAGAGAAAACGTGTATGTAATTCAGAAATGTGCTCTCTGCTGTAATGCTGCACATTGACATACATTCTGATATGTTACTGTATTTAATTTTTTGTTTTGCATTTTTGCATTCTTATACCATATAGGATATCAAGACTAGCTCATGGTAGCAGAGGTTCCATTTTCACACTCAACAAGAGGAGGCTGGATATGCTCAGGTTGTTTTGAATGTGTAGAGTAAGTTTCTAATTTTGTTGTTCCAGTCAGTTGTCTGTCTTTTCTGAATTTCAATCAGATTTGTTTTTGTCAACAAATTGCAGTGCAAACAATATTACTGTTGTGACAAGCAGGGGTGAGCAACTAAAAAGGAAGCGATCACGTCAAGTCTCAGGGAAAGAGGATGGTTTAATAGAAAGTGTGCAAACCAAAAACCCGTGACATAGATCCAGATTAAGGAAATAATAACCAGCCAGTCAACTGGTACAAAGACAAGACATATATAGACGAACAAACGACCCTCAGGTGAGACGGATCACGGGTCCCGCCCACCTGAGGGACGAACATCACGTGACCAAAAACAGGACCGCTGCCGCTGTAACCGGGGGCGACCGGCAGGGGGCCCCCCACAACGTGACAACTGTACAAATTTGATTCCAGTACAATTTCTTTCTATCAGTCTCCCACATACAGTGATGTGTAACTTTGTGTTCTGTGTAAGTTTGTATTTTGTGTGTAACATGTATTGTTTCATTTGATATACCACAGAATGTGCAGCGTTCTTGAAATCAAAGCTTAGCTAGTTTCCATCAGAATATACAGTCTACACTGGCTGTGACTTATAGTTGCACTGACAACATGACCAGGTATTTTGACTGCCTTGTTCATAGGCAATGGCACACAGACTAGATATTCAGATGGCACTGACAAATTGACTGACCTAAATCATGGTTGCTAACTCTCACGCATTGAGTGTGAGACACACGCATTTGACCGTTTTCACACGCTCTCACGCCACACTTCTGATATCTCACGTTGAAAAAAAATCAAGTGTATTTACCTCTGATCCACATCTATGATTCAATGAGTTACTATTTCGCTCTGGCGCCACATCATATGGTGTGACACATCATCATAAGGTGTGTGTGTGACGATGGGTGCGGCGAGAAGGACGAGACACAGAATCCTCCAGTTTCAGCAAACGTCACTTTACTGATATATTGTGTTGCGCAATCAGCGCACGAGAAACATGTACAATGAACACAAAACGTGTAGACTCAGACAACGACGAGCACAGGACACTGCACGAGCGCACATTAAATAGACAGACCACATTAGCCCCATGTGATTACGAAACGATTCACAGGTGAGACACATTATTCACACAACATAGCCATCACCACGGAGTTCCGCTGACGCAGACAAGGCATGTGGACAACGTTTACACACGCCCAAAAGGGAGGGGCCGGGGTCCTCAACGTGACAGTGTGACTGGGTTTTCTTGTCACACCATATGATCATTTTGTCACACTATATGATATGAACTGTGCATAAATACATAAATAATGGTCTTGATACATTCGTATAGTTAATAGTTTGTTGAATATTTTATCATTTTAACATATTTTGATAATATATGATTATATTGTTCACATTTAGTATCTACACCAACTCAATTTGGTGAATCCCTGCTATCCCATTTTCAAGCTGAATCCATGTTAAACTGCATCATTTTGTCACTCAAATGTTTCCCTTTATTTATTTAGTTTGAGACAGATTTCATTAGATGACGAGAGATGACACACTTTTAACAGATTTTAATGATACAATATCAGCTTGCTGTTTGATCATTGTTTTACTTATTCTCATTTCAAAATTAATTTATGCATTAAATATAAAGTACAATGACTTACCAAAGATTATTAGAATTTGTGTAACCAATATTCAGCAGATTAGAATAAAAAGTGTAACATCTAATGAATACGGTAAATGGATTAGTCAATGCCTTATAAGCATTGTTCACTACGTTGAGTAGAATTCACTGTTCTTCAACAATTTTGTGATTTTGCTGTAACTAAAAATTATTTCAGTCACTTGTCAAACCAAGTTTGGTTGTTTGGTAAATGCAGATTTTTGCATACAGATTGCTGTGTGGCATGATTCATCATATGGCGAGACACCATGTAATTTGGTGTGACACTCAGAATTTTGAAAATAATTAATCATAAACTCAACAATGTGGCTGATGGGGAATAGTGTCAGCAATAGTTACATGAATTTTGGTACTTTTATAACAAGATACTCACAAATTAATTTGAAGTATACTCAACTCAACTCAACTTTATTTGTATAGCCCTTTACAGAACAGCCTCGGCTGGGTCAAAGTGCTTTACAGAGTAGGTAGTAAATGTAAAAACAGACAAGATTATTAATTATATGGTAAAAAACAGCAACTATAACATGCTAAAATACTACTAAAATT
The DNA here is from genome assembly GCF_052324685.1 of Brachyhypopomus gauderio. Taxonomy (NCBI): domain Eukaryota; kingdom Metazoa; phylum Chordata; class Actinopteri; order Gymnotiformes; family Hypopomidae; genus Brachyhypopomus; species Brachyhypopomus gauderio. The sequence goes on from NW_027506888.1 coordinate 902,110, forward strand.
ACTAATGACACAATTAAAACAATAACAACACAAGTCTCATACTGGGTTAAAAGCCAAGGAATAAAAGTAGGTTTTAAGATGAGTCTTAAAAATGGACAGTGAAGAAGCCTGTCTGATATACATTGGAAGGTCATTCCATAATTTCGGTGCAGCAGCTGAAAAAGATCGATCCCCTCTGAGCTTACGTTTTACTTTTGGCACCTTCAGGAGAAGCTGATCAGCTGACCTAAGGCACCGACTGGGAGCGTGTGGTTGGAGGAGCTCAGAGAGATAAGGTGGGGCAAGTCCATTTAGAGATTTAAAAACAAATAAAAGAATTTTAAAACGGATTCTAAAATGCACCGGCAGCCAATGGAGAGAGGCCAGAATAGGTGTTATGTGCTCCCTCTTACGCACTCCAGTTAGAAGTCTGGCAGCAGTGTTCTGAACCAACTGAAGACGACTGAGGGAGGACTGGCTAACTCCATAATACAGTGCATTACAGTAATCCAGCCGAGATGTAATAAAAGCATGGATTACTGTTTCAAATTTCTCCCGTGTAAGGATTGGCTTCACCTTTGCCAGCTGCCTCAGCTGGAAGAAGCTGGACTTCACTACTGCACCAATTTGCCTATCTAATTTAAAATCACTGTCCATCTTAAAACCCAAATTTGTGATTGTTGGCTTTATATATGATGTTAAAAGGCCAAAGTCAACTGGGGGGGCTTTGCATGTACCACTAGGACCAAATACCATCACTTCCGTTTTCTTTTCGTTAAAATTTAAAAAGTTTAACGCCATCCAGGCTTTAATGTCCTCAAGACATAAAAGCAGTGCTTTAAAAGAACATGCATCGTTTCTCTTTAAAGGTATATATATCTGGCAGTCGTCAGCATAACAATGAAAAGAGACGCCATGTTTTCTTAAAATGGAACCCAGTGGGAGCAAATACAGAGAAAACAGGAGGGGTCCCAAAATTGAGCCCTGAGGAACTCCATATAACAGGGGAGCTACAGAGGATTCACAGTCAGCAATAGATATGCACATGGTTCTGTCTGTTAGATATGACCGAAACCACTGTAGTGCACTGCCAGAAATGCCCACCATGTGCTGTAGCCGAGAAATTAAAATGTTGTGATCTAATGTGTCAAACGCTGCAGTTAGGTCAAGCAGGACAAGAATCACATGTTCACCTGAATCCGTAGCCAGTAGGATGTCATCACAAACCTTAATCAGTGCTGTCTCTGTACTGTGCAAAGATTTAAAACCGGATTGGAAAATCTCCAGGATATTGTGCTCATCCAGAAAAGATTTTACTTGGGTGTAAACAAGTTTCTCTAAAATTTTTGAAATAAAAGGCAGTTTGGAGATGGGCCTATAATTAGTCAATAGGGTGTGATCAAGACCAGGTTTCTTTAGCAGGGGTTGAACTACTGCCCGTTTAAAACTCATGGGAATGACAGCAGAGGACAGACTGCTGTTTATAATGGCCAAGACATGATGTCCTATACTCGGAAAAACCATTTTTAAAAAGTAGGGAGGCACCGCATCACAGGAAGAGCCTGAGGGCTTTATAAGGCCCACTACATGCTCCAAGTGTGACAATGTCACAGGCTCAAACCTATCAAACACAGCCTTACAAGAGGCAGCGTCAGATGGGTCAGAAGCAGGAGCTGTGATCAGGGCTCTTGCAGTGGCAATCTTATTATTAAAAAAATGCATAAAATTTTCACACAGTTCAGAAGAAGCTTCCAGACAGGTGGGTTGTTGAGACTTAAGAACAGAGTCTATGGTTTTAAATAACACACGTGGGTTATGACGGTTTGCCATGATAATGTTCGACAGATGCTCTCTCTTAGCTTCCTTGATAGTGTGTTGATAGGAACGTCTACAGTCTTTTAAAATTTGGAGTGAAACTTGCAGCTTGTCCTTCTTCCATCTCCGTTCAGCTCTGCGACTGAAAGATTATGAGTACAAGTCTTCTTATGAGTGTTGAAGCAAATTAATACAAAAGGTTACATTATTGCACATGAGAAATGGTATACTTTTAAATAGTAATGATAAAGAATCAGGATAATTGACTTACATTATTGTCACGGTACGGCGGCCCCCTACTGGTCGCCCCCGTCTACAGCAGCAGCTTGTCCTGTGGGTGTGGTGTTGTGTTCGTCCCTCAGGTGGGCGGAGCCCGTGATCCGTCTCACCTGAGGGTCGTTTGTTCGTCTATATATGTCTTGTCTTTGTACCAGTTGACTGCTGGTTATTATATCCTTAATTCGGATCAGTTCACGGGTTTTGGTTTGCGCACTTTACATATTAAACCATCCTATTTCCCTGAGACTTGGCGTGATCGCTTCCATTTATTTTCGCTCACCCTGCCCGTCACAGAATAACCAGCCACCTTCGGAAGCCGCCAGTCTCCTTTGCTTTTTCCTTCGTTCGTGGTCATGTCTCGTGGTAAGTGTTTGTCTGCGTGGTGTTTTGTTTGTTGTTGAAGAGCCCCGCCGTGCTGAAACGTTGTGTGTGTGTGCAGCACGGCGGTGACCAGGGCAACCGTCCCCGGTCGGGCTCTTCGTGTTGTGTGGTCACTTGTGTGTGCATGTGTGTGTGTGTCAGTGAACGGATGCATGGAACGTTGTGCGGCGCTCGCGTGTGTTAATTGTTGGATGTGTTGTGTGTGACGCTGTCGCCGCTCGTCACGGTCGCCTCGCTCCCCCGTGTGTCTAGTGTTTTATGTGGGGAGCGACTGCGAACTTGAGCGGCGCGTCACCACTGTTTGTGTAGAGCGCGCATGTGTGTGTCCTGTCCGTTTGCCGTTTTCCACCGTGCTTTTGTCTAGTCTTTGTGTGTTTTTGTCCTAGCGTGCTTGTGAACTGTTGTGTGTAATTCCACACATGCTCCTCCCCCTTGAGTGTGTGTGTGGGGGTGGACCAGTGATGGTCCCGTGCCACGGGGAGTGGCACGGAGGGCGTCGCTCCTAAGGGAGGCCCTGACCAGGGAGTCGAGGGTGTTCTCCGGAGCCGGTAGGGGCCCCTCTCCTGATGCATCAGGTGAGTTGTTTGGTGTCCCCTCCTGCTGAGATGGAGACCCCTCCCCCCGGATGCGGGGTGCCGAGATGGTCAGGGTAAGTGCGCGTATGTGTTTTGTGTTGGTGTGTGTGGGTGTGTGTGTGCTTTTTGTGTTTTATGTGCAGGTGCTTCTCCCTGGTGGTGGATCGTGGCAGTCCTGGACCTTGTGGGGGTCTCCAGCTGGCAGGAGCCCCCTTATGTTGTAGGGTGACCGGAGCCCGGTCGGAAAGAGCCCCTCCCTAGAGGGCTGGGGCCCCCGGATGTTTGGGGACGATAGGGCTCTGGTCCGAAGAGCTCCTGCTGAAGATGGAGATCCTCCCTCCTGCTCGGGGTGACCAGGAGGCCCTTGGGGGCTGTTCCCCAGCCCGCGAGAAGGGTGCTCTGGGCCTCGGTCTCTGGCGCTCCTGGGTTTGGTGGAGGAGTCCACCTCGTAAAGTCAGGCCCCGGCTGGGGCTGACTCCCCAGGAGGCTGGGGTGGCCCCTAGCAGAAGGCAGGGGCCAGCTCCGGGAGGAGGTAGGTCCAGGAGGTGACTCAGCCACGCCCCAGGGAGGTAACCTGCACACATACACCCCAGACGGACATGGAGCCGTGGCCCGCCGTCCTCGCACCTGTGGGGCTATGCGGCTTAAGGCCGGTTAGGGCGTGAGGGCCCTGTGACCGACCGGGGCGTGGTTTTGTCTTGTGGACGGCCCAGTCGGTCCAGGGTCCCGCCCAGGTAGGTGAGCTAACCTGTGTTTGTTTTGTGTTTCAGCTCCGGGACTACAGGGGGTGTGTCCCTTGTCCCTGCCTGCCTGCCCCTTTGTTTTGTGTGCTGCTGCTGTAGGCCGCACAGCCGGTGGAGGGGAGTGCGGCTTGGAGGGGGGATCTGTCACGGTACGGCGGCCCCCTACTGGTCGCCCCCGTCTACAGCAGCAGCTTGTCCTGTGGGTGTGGTGTTGTGTTCGTCCCTCAGGTGGGCGGAGCCCGCGATCCGTCTCACCTGAGGGTCGTTTGTTCGTCTATATATGTCTTGTCTTTGTACCAGTTGACTGCTGGTTATTATATCCTTAATTCGGATCAGTTCACGGGTTTTGGTTTGCGCACTTTACATATTAAACCATCCTATTTCCCTGAGACTTGGCGTGATCGCTTCCATTTATTTTCGCTCACCCTGCCCGTCACAATTATTACATTATATCCCTTTTTAATTTAATTCACAATAACATTCATGTCACACCATATGACAAATTTAGTTACCAAGACAGTAAACTAGTGAATAAATGTAAAATTCAAGGAAAAATCTACAAGACACATATATATTTGGAAATATAAGAGTTGATAGAATATAACCCAGTGAATTCCATGACCTACATTTGAGATTTTTTTTTTTTTTTTTTTTACTTTTTTTTTAGCCAAATATGTCAACCCCCCACTTACAGTGACTTATAGTTGCACTGACAACATGACTAAGTATTTTGACTGCCTTGTTCATAGGCAATGGCACACAGACTAGATATTCTGATGGCACTGACAAATTGACTGACCTAAATCAGGGTTGCTAACTCTCACGCGTTGAACGTGAGACACACGCATTTGACCGTTTTCACACGCTCTCACGCCACACTTCTGATATCTCACGTTGAAAAAAAATCTAGTTTATTTACCTCTGATCCACATCTATGATTCAATGAGTTACTAGTTTGCTCTGGCGCCAACACCCCCCCCCCCCCCCACCCCCCACCCCCGGGAACACCTTTCGTTCGCCACCTCCTCCAAGTTCAAATCTCACTTAAGCGATCTTCAAAAGTTGGCAACTCTGCCTAAATATTTGCAAAAACAGAATTATCTGCTTTTGCAGGTATTTCATTGAGTTTTGCTGTTTGCACTAACTGTTTTGAGAAATGCACTATTTAATTTAAGTTGTGATGCCAATTTAAATTATGAGGTGATAGCTGTAATAGCACATCAGCCAGTCTTCAAAAGTTCTGTGCTGGTTGCCCAAGTTAAATTCACTGTTCTCTCTCTCACACACACACACATACACACACACTCACTCACTCACTCACTCACTCACTCACTCACAGGGCCCCTTGTTTGTGAGAAGCTCTTCATGACGTCTTTGTGTTGTCGCCATCCATGCATCAGTCCACTGACGAGTGATCCATCACTAGTCTGTGGTTTCTGTTGTGCCACGTTCCCTTTAGTGTCAGTAGCGTTGTTGTCTTGGAGATGACGTCATGTTGCAGCACCGTCGGGAGCGTCGGCGTGGCGACGAGACGGGAGGGGTCGACAGGAGCGCGCAGTCTCGAGCAGACAGTTGACTAGAGACGGTGCCGGAGCTGCAGGGGTCTAAAGTGTAGGCGT
>NW_027506888.1:912500-917500 GCF_052324685.1 Brachyhypopomus gauderio
CTGGTGGTTAGTTTGTATCTGTCCTTTATAGCTCTGTCTTTAAACTATCTACTCCTTTATTCATATCGGCCCCTGCAACTACATCTGTCTTTCTCTGACACCCATTCAAGGATGCTGATCTATCACTTCGAAGCTGTTGCTAACAAGACAGATATGACATCTATGAAAGCCAGTTGAATGCTGGACCTTTCGATAATCACAGACACTATTCAGCACTCGCTGCTAAAACCCTTCAGGCAGTACTGGATGACTGGCTTAACCTCTCAAACTCCCAATTTGCCATCCTCCAGTGTTTTATTTAATTATATCTAGAACTTTAAAGTTACTTTCACAAGTATCTTTAAAAATTGTAAATGACTCTAAAGTTTAAAGGTCATTTTTTTATTGACCTACTCTGGCAACATTTCCCAGAAATATTTAGCTAGATCCATTTCTGAGAGTAAGCATCACCTCACTACTGTTTTGCTTGTAAGTACACTAGTGCAGTAACTACTCTGCCTATTTGTTTTGATTGTTATTTTCAGAGAAACTCCAGACAGGACATTTTACTGGTTTTTTCAAGCCTCGTGCCCAATTGCCAGAGACAAAGGTGAGTTCAGGATCACACAGGCAGTGCGTGGTTTGAGCAGGGTGATGATGAGGGCTATATTTGTGGCTCTTCCTGTCACATGACTGAACTAGAAAACCACAGGGCTATGTTAGTTGCCATGAGAGTGACAGGAGGTGAACTAGCATGCTTAGATTAGATGAACATATTGCTGTCAAAAAGATTTGAGAAGAGGATAAAGAAATGCTTACTTTGGCTACAATAAAAATCTGAATTAAAATAAACTTGGATTTGTTTATTTTGTATGTGAGGTTTATTTCTGCTGAGACCCATTGATATATGGGACATTTGTAGGGTTTGAGCTGTTGCCTGTACAGGAAAAACATGTTAATCCTCCCGTGTTAGATGGCTTCATTCAACCACATCCTCTACTTAGTGCAGAAATGAACAGATCCGAACAATAGTGAGTGCTTCAGTACAGAAGAGAGGTCTGCCTGTATCTGTATCTGTGTGTGTGTGTGTGTGTGTGTGTGTGTGTGTGTGTGTGTGTGTGTGTGTGTGTGTGTGTGTGTGTGTGTGTGTGTGTGTGTGTGTGTGTGTGTGTTTCTACACCGTATAGATCCTGGAATCCTGTTTCAATTCCCAGTGGACTTCAATGATAAGGTTAGTACATTTTTGTTTTTTCATAACTTAATTTCATCTGACAAAACTAAATATATATAAGCAATAAACCAAAACCTAATAAAAGATGAGGGAAAAAAATTAACAAGGAAATGTCTTCACACACCTCTTCACACACCTCTCCACACACCTCTTCACACACCACACACCTCTTCACACACCACACACCTCTTCACACACCTCTTCACACAACTCTCCACACACCTCTTCACACACCTCTCCACACACCTCTACACACACCACACACCTCTTCACACACCTCTTCACACACCTCTTCACACAACTCTCCACACACCTCTTCACACACCTCTCCACACACCTCTACACACACCACACACCTCTTCACACACCTCTTCACACACCACACACCTCTTCACACACCTCTTCACACACCTCTTCACACACCTCTCCACACACCTCTTCACACACCACACACCTCTTCACACACCTCTTCACACACCTCTTCACACAACTCTCCACACACCTCTTCACACACCTCTTCACACACCTCTTCACACACCACACACCTCTTCACACACCACACACCTCTTCACACACCACACACCTCTTCACACACCTCTTCACACATCTCTCCCTTGCAGGAGTGTCTGTTGTCACTTCCACGATTCTGCTTCCCTTATGACATAGAAAGGTAAGAATCCTTCACTTATTTGCTCCTCAGAATAATTCCACAATGCGGAAAAGCAGAGTTGTTTATGTCAGAATGATGGCTGCCTTACTGTGTAAACCAGTCTTGGCCTGACTGTGTAGTCCAGTCTTGGCCTGACTGTGTAGTGGAGTCTTGGCCTGACTGTGTAGTCCAATCTTGGCCTGACTGTATAGTCCAGTCTTGGCCTGACTGTGTAGTGGAGTCTTGGCCTGACTGAGTAGTCCAGTCTTGGCCTGACTGTGTAGTCCAGTCTTGGCCTGACTGTATAGTCCAGTCTTGGCCTGACTGTGTAGTCCAGTCTTGGCCTGACTGTGTAGTCCAGTCTTGGCCTGACTGTGTAGTGGAGTCTTGGCCTGACTGTGTAGTGGAGTCTTGGCCTGACTGTGTAGTCCAGTCTTGGCCTGACTGTGTAGTGGAGTCTTGGCCTGACTGTGTAGTGGAGTCTTGGCCTGACTGTGTAGTCCAGTCTTGGCCTGACTGTGTAGTCCAGTCTTGGCCTGACTGTGTAGTCCAGTCTTGGCCTGACTGTGTAGTCCAATCTTGGCCTGACTGTGTAGTCCAGTCTTGGCCTGACTGTGTATTGGAGTCTTGGCCTGACTGTGTAGTGGAGTCTTGGCCTGACTGTGTAGTCCAGTCTTGGCCTGACTGTGTAGTCCAGTCTTGGCCTGACTGTGTAGTCCAGTCTTGGCCTGACTGTGTAGTCCAGTCTTGGCCTGACTGTATAGTCCAGTCTTGGCCTGACTGTATAGTCCAGTCTTGGCCTGACTGTGTAGTCCAGTCTTGGCCTGACTGTGTAGTCCAGTCTTGGCCTGACTGTGTAGTCCAGTCTTGGTCTGATGTCTCATGTGCAGAGTGAAGGATGGCGTGGCTGTGCAACACTTCACCTTTGTGCTCACGGACCTGGAGGGCTGCCAGCGCTTCGGGTTCTGCAGGCTAACATCCAGCTCCCAGACCTGCCTCTGCATGCTCAGGTTGTACACACACACACGCACACACACGCACACACACAATATAGAGAGCTAATTTCTAATTCTATGTCTGTCCTACAGTTATCTGCCTTGGTTTGAGGTCTTTTATAAACTGTTGAATAACCTGGCGGATTATTTGACCAAAGGTCAGGTAAGCACGCTTGATTTCGGTGCTTATTTCTATTCAGTAATGATTTGTTTTACATGTCAATTGTGTAATGCATTTGTATCTCTGTTCAATGTGTCCAGACCAGTGAGCTGCAGGATCTCCTGGCTGCTCTTTACGAGCTCCCCGTGCCCAAGGCTAACGGCCCTGTCACTTTACAGCTGGTATGTTCATTGCTACAGGAAAGGATCCTCACCTGGAAATGACCAGTGTCCATATATGTAGCCCTGTTCAAATTTAAAGCCTAGAGTATCTATACTATCTAGTGTCTATGAGTACTAACAACACTAGCAACACTAACAACCCACAATGAATATCCACCTAGTCTAACAGTACTAACAGCTCACACTGAATACTAACTGTAGTATACAGTTAACAACTCTGAGGAGGGCCAACCTGTGCAACATAACATACAGTAGGATGGACAAAAACAAATCTAGATAAAATATCAGCCCTACCTATGTGAAACGGACACAAGTGGGAATAAACCACAATGCAGTCAACAGTGGTTGAGATGATGGGACAGTAGTATTATTTACTCTTCACTACCATGGTAACCAAGGATACAATAACACTCTCAGAATGTTGCTTCATGTGTTTTGAGGGTGTAAGCTTCTTGATAGCTGAAGAATGGTTTTTGTTCTTTTTCTCAGATACCATATTTTATCGCCCCTGATCCTAAGACTTTACCATCTATACCAGAGAGTGTGAGTATATCTGTTTGTATATCTGTGTATTGCTTTGTCATGGATAATAGATTTGTTTATTTAGCCAGTTTGCTGTTTACATTGTTCAACCTATTGTTTACTTTTTGTGCATATTAATAAAACTGCACATGTGTGTGTGTGTATGTTTGTGTGTGTTCTTTCAGAGGAACCTGACAGAACTGGTAGTGGCTGTAGATGTGGGGAACTTGATGCAGCTATACGCTAGCATGCTGTTTGAAAGACGCATCCTCATTTGCTGTAGTAAACTCAGCACGGTGAGTAGTAACGACAAAGGTCAAGTTTAAGAAGCTAAAAAAGTACATTTTCATTTACTATAGTTAACGTTAGCACAACATCTGACCGACATTGTTAGCTTCAGGGAGTGACGTTAGCCTTATTAGTTTGAACTTTGTAAGTGGACTTTGTAGAGTTACCATTTAGGAACACTGACATTAAAGTGATACTACACACCCTGCTGAACTTCCTTCTGTCCTGAGATGACCATCATAATGTGAACAGCACTGTGAAGTGGGAGGAAATGCAGGACTGTTATTTACGACTGTTGACTGTTGTTTATCAGGATTAGATCAGGTGTGTGTGTGTGTGGGAGAGGGTTTAGGGTGTTTATAATTAGAACAGGTGTGTGGGGGAGAGGGTTTGGGGTGTTTATAATTAGAACAGGTGTGTGGGGGAGAGGGTTTGGGGTGTTTATAATTAGAACAGACGTGTGGGGGAGAGGGTTTGGGGTGTTTATAATTAGAACAGGTGTGTGGGGGAGAGGGTTTGGGGTGTTTATAATTAGAACAGGTGTGTGGGGGAGAGGGTTTGGGGTGTTTATAATTAGAACAGGTGTGTGGGGGAGAGGGTTTGGGGTGTTTATAATTAGAACAGGTGTGTGGGGGAGAGGGTTTGGGGTGTTTATAATTAGAACAGGTGTGTGGGGGAGAGGGTTTGGGGTGTTTATAATTAGAACAGGTGTGTGGGGGAGAGAGCAGTCAGGAAATGTGCTGCAAGGGCCTCCAGTGTGATTTTATCAAACCTCTACATGCAGAACTGTTTCTCATGCGATCCATTTGTTGCGCTGTAAAGGTCTTACGACGCTGTAAAGGTCTCACAGTTAGCCAATCTCTCTGTCAAGATACACTTCCAGCTTTCTTCTCCAAGCCATGTCAAATATGAACATGCTCTTTTCTGTGCTGTGTGTTCGGTTGGTGTGTGTGTGTGTGTGTGTGTGTGTGCTGCAGCTGACGGCATGTGTACA
>NW_027506888.1:922500-927500 GCF_052324685.1 Brachyhypopomus gauderio
CTTCAGCTCAGACTGCACTGACTACATCACCAGAGTGAGCTTTCACACGCCCTCACTGTTTCTCTCTTTCCCTGCATATGGAGGCATAAGGGGCGGTCATGGTCTGGTGGTTAAGAAACAGGTCTTGTGACCGGAGTGTCATGTGTTCGATTCCCAGTCTCTAGGCCATTACTGAAGTACCCTTGAGTGAGCACTTAACCCCATCTTCTCCCCAGATCTTCTAGTGATCACTAGTGTGTGTGTGTGTGTGTGTGTGTGTGTGTTCTCACTGCCCAGATGGGTAAATGAGGAGGACAAATTTTGATTGGGGTGAAAATCTCAACAAATATTTACATTGGCCCTTCTTTTCATCACTCTTTTTTCTATTTCCATCATTCATTATATATTTTTCTATATCTGTTTTCTCTCAGATTTAAAAAAAAGATTTACTTAGATTATATAATCCCTGTCTCACACACATACACAACCTTGGATTATATAATCCCTGTCTCACACACATACACAACCTTGGATTATATAATCCCTGTCTCACACACATACACAACCTTGGATTATATAATCCCTGTCTCACACACATACACAACCTTGGATTATATAATCCCTGTCTCACACACATACACAACCTTGGATTATATAATCCCTGTCTCACACACATACACAACCTTGGATTATATAATCCCTGTCTCACACACATACACAACATTGGATTATATAATCCCTGTCTCACACACATACACAACATTGGATTATATAATCCCTGTCTCACACACATACACAACCTTGGATTATATAATCCCTGTCTCACACACATACACAACCTTGGATTATATAATCCCTGTCTCACACACATACACAACCTTGGATTATATAATCCCTGTCTCACACACATACACAACCTTGGATTATCTACTACTTCCAGGCAGGTGTTTCAATACTGGCCACCTTTCTGTTTTGCAGAAGAGCTTGACCACTCCCAGTCAGGAGAGCTTGAGTCTTTCCCTTGGAAACAGCGGAAGCCTGAAGAGCTGGGAGGAGGGATTTGAGAAGGGGGCATACACTGAAGAGGAAGGGCCTGAGCTGCTGACTGATGAATCAGAGAGGAAGGCGATTGGTGCAAAAGAAAGCCATAGTGCATCAGGAGAGGAGCTGTGTGTGGATCTTGGACGTTTAATGGATGATCTCACGGATTTAGGGGAGGAGTTTAAAGAGGAACCAGGTGACCACCACCTAGTGCATGAAGTGAAGGAATCGGTGTACTCTGAGCAGAACGACCGTACTGGAGAAACAGGCAGGTCAGGGGAGGACCAAAGAGAGGAAGAAAGCAATCCAAATCCGACCCAAAATCAGAACAATACCACAGAAGAGGAACATGAGCTGAACAAAGACCATAAAGACCTGGAGGCATCGTGCTGTGACTCTCCCCAGAGAAACGAATCGATGTCTGAGCAACAGGTCAGCACTGATGCCTGTTTAGAATCCTTGCCTGAAGAAAACATCCTCCCTAATCAGTCCTGTCTGGAGAAGAGAGATGAAGAAGAGGAGAGAACGGAGAGCAAAGAGCCATTAACTCCTAGCGTGCTGTCCACGATAGCAATATTCCAGGCAAAGGCCTGCCAGACCAGTATCTCTCCTGAGACTACCAGGCCTGTCTCCAGTCTAAAAGGCTTGGATGTGTCTCTGAAGAACTCCCCCAAAGACCCCATCCTCCAGGCCTCTTCCATCAGGCCAGTACCTGACCCACAACCTGAAGACCATGTCACAAAAAGCCCTAGCACAGCCCTGACTGACTCAATCACCGAAGACCAAGACCTGCCCTCCATCAAAGTATCAGAACTTAAAAAGAGGTTTGAGATATGATCGGTGAATCGATGAAGTAAATGCATGCTTCGACAATAGTCAGAGTCAATCTTACATTTGTAACAGATTAATTTAGTATTTACAATGGACCCGTAACTACCAGATTTAAAACACTGAAGATTGATATTAGACGTAATCATGCACTGTTTCCCCAGTACATTGCGCTGTTAATATGTTACCTATTCCAGTGTGTTAAGAGTGGTATTTCCTCCACCACCGTACAATGACTCATCTGTTACTAGCAGTTTGAAAAACAGGCTCCCATCCTCAATGAAAGAGCTGACAGCATAAGGAAAAGTTTTGTTTATCCTTAAATTAACCAAATTCTACGCATTAAAGATGTTACTGATTCTAAACATTTGACAGAACACTCCATAGCATAGTGATGAAGTACCAATGATGGTTTACTACAGTGATTGTGTACCACAGTAATCATGTGTAAAGCCCTCACTGGGATGCCCAAAAATAAAAAAGTAAATACTAAAAAAAGCAAGCCACAGGTTCTAATATGTGACATTTATTAGTCACTCTTTGGTTGCAACAGATATCTGAAATGCAGAGCAGAGGGATTTTGCCCTGCTGTAGGCGTGATTGGCACAGCAAACATTTACACAAGTCTGAACCAACGCCGAATCTGTATGGTTCATCCAAACCAGGGCTACCCGGGTCAGTCTTGCTAGTTGAGCCCGGCCTTAGACCGCACACTCCATTGCTTTACCAGACACCAGACTCAGTGCAGAATATGTTCATGTGTTGTGATTAGTGGTGGGCCGTTATCGGCGTTGATGGCCCACCACTAGATATGATACATTCTGAGTCAGAACTGGAAGAAAACTACAAATGCACAAGTTACATTACATCGATTTTTATTTTCATTATTGCTCATTACAAATTACAGTTTATCATGACAATATATTACTCATTACAAATAATTTACATGAAGTTCATATACTCTTCACATATAAATTCAAAAATTTTCACACTACGTGAAATGCTTATTGTACCATAATATATAGAAAAATAATCTCTCAAGTGCCATTCCTAAAGTCCCAGCAAAGTGTACAGCACTGACTGGATATTCCTTCATCATCCTCTAATAAAAACAATTCTGTGCATGAGGGGAATCTGATCTTAGGTCAGAGCTATGACTGACAAATCCCAACAGATTCTGTCAGATTTACACTCCTCCACTCCGCCTTGCCCAGTGCCCAAACGTTCGAGCCAGGCCTCAGCCCCCAGGTCCATCCAGTGCTTTGAAGTGTGCATGTTAAAACAGACAACCAAAAAAAAGCATCTGGGCACACTGGTGGGTTTCTGTAGTGACAGTGCATGGGTGTGGGTGTGTGTGTGTAGCTAAGGAAGTGTTCAGGGTCGGCTCTTTGGCAGACCTCTCAGAACCCTCATCCTAGTTCAGTCAGATACATTTAGGTGAGTCAATCTCCCTCGGTACATGCTCATTTGGTTAATGAGTGCTTTATGTACGGCGACGATTTGAATTGTCTGACTGGACTAAATTTCATTATTCCATCATAAGTCTGGATTAGAAGACCTTTTTTGTGTACAGACCCACAAGGGTTACGAGGTTATCTCAGATCAGTCGCTCTACATTGGGCAGGGGCAGGGGCAGGCCTGGGTGCTCGGGGGCATGGCTCTGGGCCTGTCTGTGCTCCTCTGCACTAGGGCAGTAGGTGCCCTTGGTCTGCCTCTTCTTGCAGATTACACACGACAGCAACAGAAGTGGAATGAGTAGAGCCAACAGCAGCGGTGGGGACACGGTCAGGAGGAACAAGGCCGTCCTGGCCATGGTGCGCCGAGCTAGCCCTTACACACACATACGCAAACACAGTTGAAAATGCACGAGTGAGTGTGTGCATGTGAAAGAAAAATAAAGGACAAGGGGTAGGGTTAATTAAGACTCACCACAGGATTGGGTCTTTATGGTCTCATTCCTCGTATTTGGACATCTAATGCTTTACCTAGAGGAGGGAGTAAAATATTAATGCTTTTTTCCTCTTTTTTGCCATGCACACACTCATATGGATATATACATACACACAGGCAAGCACATACATGTGGTCAATAATTAATTTGGCTGAAAATAACTGAATATGCACTTTGTTTGTTATGAAAACAAACACAAACACCAAAACTATTAACAATCATACACTCAATCTCTCTCTGTCGGTCGGCCTCTCTCTCTCTCTCTCACACACACACACACACACACACACACACACACACACACACACACTTTGGCAATTCTCGACTGCTGTGAAACTCCCAAGACTCCAAAATAGTTGTCGCACATACCAGAAATGATCTGGTGTATTTCTGGAATTTTGTCAGAATGCTGTCCGTCAATGGCTTGTGAAGATCCCCACCGCTGCTCTGCATCTGCGATATTTCATTACCTATTTATTAGGCTAATGGTTGGATTGCTGCTAGGTTTACATTCAACCCACAACCAATCAGATGAAAATCCTTGTTCACATGAGTAAATGCTGGCATTCCTTACAATTAGGTTCTATGAACATATACAAAAAACTAAAATGTCTGTTTTTCTGGCGGTTCTTATTTTATACATTTGAGCATTCAGTTTTCACATCATTAATCACCAAGGCGCAGTTCACAGCCGATTTTGGTCACCGTGAGGTTAGCTCTACCAACCGAGAAAGCCAGTAGAAAAACCAAGCGCTAGCGTATGGCTTATTCCTTCCACATTCGGAGTCACACTAACCCGTGACAGAAGACCCATAACCTAGAGATACTGCTCACCTCGAGCTCCTCAAACCTCTCTCGTCCAAGTAGAGGTGTGATTCGTGGGATTTTTCAAAGCCCAACATTTGTTTGTCAGCGATTAACAAGGTGTGTGTTTTTAAAAACATTTGGTAATCGTAAAATGCAAAGCTGCTGCTATACAGTGTTGATTACTATGAAGGGATCTGAATAGCTGTATGCATGTTTCTTCATTTTATTCACACTAACCCATTTAAAACACCAGTCCCAGTCAAATAAATAGGACAACAGGCATTCATTTGGAAAGTTAGCAAAGTCACGTGCTTGTAGAAAACAAATACACTTAACTGTCATTGGCGATTCATTTGTATTATAACCACCTGTCAAATACAGGTGTGTATTTGTGT